>NW_020948840.1:3194435-3209147 GCF_900497805.2 Vombatus ursinus | reverse complement strand
TTAATCTAGACTTCTTACTTCATTGATAAGAAACCTGAATGCCCTCACCCACCAAAAAAGAAAGTTCAAGTTGCTGAAGGTTTCAAAGCTACTTAGTGTCAAACTCTGGATAAGAATGCCATAAATTTTCTGACTTCCAGTACAGAACTATTTATACTCTATGATATTCCCTGAGGGCTCCTCCCCTTCAACAACATACTCAAAAATATATTACTTCTGCTTTTTTTTCCCTCTTCCATAAATATTCATTAACAAAATCCTGCTTGACTAGCAGTCATTTCATTAACTTTGGATTGACTCCCTATCACATTCTCCACAGTTCTAAACCTTCTGTCTCCTCAAAACTCCAATTCCAGCAATACAGTCACAGAATTTCTAAGTTCTAATAGAGGTCAAAGAGATCTGAGGTTCAAAGAGATTTGTCTCTCCATCTTATCTAAAAGAATGAGAGGCTACTTTTTGCTTTGTTGAAATCTAGGTATACTTGTCTTTGACTTTGTCATGATCTATTAGTCTAGCAATCTTTTTGGTAAAGGGAATGGAGCTACTCTGGAATAATTTCTTCTTGTTGAGGCTATTCTGTCTTTTAATACTCTCTACTTATTTCTAAATGTTTGAAAACCATGTCTTTAATAATATATTATGAAATTGTTGTCAGGAATTGAAGTCCAGCTTCTCACTCTAGACTTTTACAAATTATACATTCTTTTGTTTTAGTACAATATATACCTGAATACGAATGGATTCTAAAGTATTCCCCCAATGTAGATCTCCCCCCAAGTCTCGTTATGAAGATTTTCAGGCTGGTCAATCTTACTAATTCTCAAGAAAGCCACTTTCAGAAAGCTCTAATTTTTAGGAAGATTTTCCTTCAAATAAGCAAACTTCCTCTTTTTAGCTTCCATCTACTACTCCTTCTTGTTCCTCCTGGGGCTAAGCAGAATAAATCTAATCTTTTCATAGCAGCATTTCAAATACTTGAAGGCAGGTTGCTGTGACTCTACTACATTTTATCTTCTTCAGACAAAACACCTTTGGTTTCTTCAGCTGACCCATGTGGACTGCAATCTCCTTTTCTGGATCACCTTCTTCTGGTTCATCCATGTCCTTTTTAAAAGATGGCACTTGGAACAAGTCCGTAATGTAGGTGTGATCTGATTGGGGCGCTGACACCATCTCACACATTCTGGTCCCTATACTTTTCTGTATCTAGTCAAAGGCAATGTTAGCTGTTTTATTTATGTGCCACGTTTCATTGCCTATTTGTATTTAACCTGAAGTCCAATGAAACTTCTACAATTTTCCAGTGAATTTTTGTCTGTCTTTGCTTCCCCAATCCTGTCCTAGTGAAAATGATTCTTTTAATCTACATTTGTCCCTATTCAATTTTGCCTTCTTATAACATGACCATCATTCTAACTTGTTGAGACCTTTTTTCATCCTGAATTTGTCATTCCAACATGTTAGCTATACCTTCTCTCTTTGTATCACTTGCAAATTATGATTTTGTTTAAGTCATTGATAAAAAGTTTAAGCAGCATAGGGTCAAAAGCATCCCTTAGGGCTCTTCATTAGAGAATAGCTTCCAAGGTGTCATAAAATCATTAATGTGTCTTTTTGTGGCCTAGAATTTCTATAAATGCTTAATCTACCTAACTGTCTTCTCATATAGCCCATGTCTCTCCATCTTATCTAAAGGAATGAGAGGCTACATTTTGCTTTGTTGAAGTCTAGGTATACTTGTCTTTGACTTTGTCATGATCTATCAGTCTACCAATTGTTTTGGCAAAGGGAATGGAGCTACTCTGGAATAATTTTTTCTTCTTGAAGCCATTCTATCTCTTACTAATATCTACTTATTTCTAAATGTTTGGAAACCATATCTTTAATAATGTATCATAGAATTTTTGTCAGGAATTGAAGTCCAGCTTATCATACTAGACTTCTACAAATTCCACTCTTTTTTTAAAAATTAAAACATTTCCTGATCTCCACTTCTGCAGCACCTCTTTCATTTTCTATTATTTTCAAACATTCTTGGGAGTAGTTCAAGAATATCATCAGCCAACTCTTTGAGTGTCCTGAGATATGCTTTGTTTGGTGTCATTGACTTGAATTTGTTGAAAGCCTCTAAGTAGATGTTAGTGTCTCTTTACTTATTTTCAGTTTTATCTCCCTATTAAATACTTTTGGTCTATCCGTACAGATCTAAAGATCATTCTTCTCAGCAGAGAAACAGAAGTAAAATAAGACCCGAGTAGTATTATCTTCTCTTTGTCATTTGTTATTAGCCATACTTAGAAGTGACCTTATCTTTTTATTGTTACCTTTGTCAATAATGTAACCAAACAATAAAAATTATATCACAGGTATTCATGTAGTAAAGCAACTGCATAAATAACAAATAAATTACAATCCACACATAAAACTGGGTCATATTCTCTTATCAATGCACTCAATATCCAAGGGGAAAAGTGAGTAAACACCTATAGATAACTGACATGGAAACACATAAATGAAGAAAATCCGTGTCCTAAGGGGGTAAGCCATAACTCTGGAACTCTAAACTTTGTTGTTCTCTTTTTGGATGAGAAACTTCCCATAAAGTTCATCAATAAAAGTACCGTTATCTCTTCGACATTGTGATTTTCCCCATCACAGCTTCTATATATCACAGGTTGGCATAAGAAACTAAATGGGAATTTTGGGGGAGCTTTGTGGAAGCCACAGATAATACATAGAGGCCAGTAAATGACGCAGAGCCTGTGACCAAGTACTTAACCCAAATTTTACAATAAGGTACTGTAAACACCCCCTAAAAGAAAAAGAAAAAAAAATCAGACTTTTTCTCTGGCATGAAGGAGGGGCCAAAAAATTTCATCAGATTTTCCAGATCACAAAGGTGCTACACCCCTAACCCCTATGGAGAAAGAATAGTTTGTGTTAAACAAATGCTTCCAATGCTAAGTTGAGTATATTGTGATTGACTAACACTTCACTGAACACTTCTCAATTAAAGACTGCAATCTGCTAGGTAACTTTTCTGACTCTGCTTCCAAGCTGTTTCTTTGCTCAGCTAGACTTAATTCTCAATGATAACTATAGTATCTAATATGTCCAGCTTCAAGCTGAGCTGAGGCAATTCTGAAACCTCTACCTTTATCCTTCTGGATTTATATTCCAAGTCCTCTTGGTGATTCGAAGAAAAATGATCACATAAATTACATTAGTCCCATATTCACAGAACAATTCTGGTGTTCATATTTCAAACTAAAAGTCCTCTATTTCTTATAAACAAATCATTCCAGAATACTATGTTCTCCATCCCCCCCCCAACATACTATAGCTTGTCACATTCAAAATGAGCACATGTTGTCTCAGAACTCTGAGGAAAACTTCAGTAACTATTTCTCTTTTCTCTCTTGGCAAACCTATGTCTCAGACAAGTGGACTATCAAGGCAGGGATAACTCAGCAAGTACTGTTCTCAGAACCAGACTTATGCCTCAGACAAGTAAGTTGTCAAGCGCCATTATCTTACACTTAGTATTATCCACATAAGTTGATTAAAATGTGATGGTATTACAGGCAAGTTGTGAAGACATTAGGAATGGAGAAAGGGGATTGGATATGAAAGATATTGTGGAGTTAAAAATCAATAGGATTTTATAAAAGTTTAGAAGTGAGTAGGGTAAGAGAAAGGGAAGACTTGAAGATTCGTCTTAGATTTCAAGCCTAAGTGATATGAAAGATTTAAAAAATAGAAAATTTGTGAGAGAAAGGGAAAGTGTAGGGCACACGATGAAGATTTCAGTTTTGTACAAACCAATTTTGAAGTGCTGGAGGGAAATACAGGTTAGTACATCTAATAGACAGGTGGAGATGTGAAGATCTGGAATTGGAGCTCAAAGAAGGAATTGAAATAAGATTTATATGTAAGACAGCATCAATTGAGTTAACACATACAAAGCACTTTGCAAACCTTAATGTATTTTATAAATGTTAGCTATTGTAATGATGATGATGATGATGATGGTAATAATGATGATGGTGATGATTTTGTAACAATATAAATGGAACAAAACCACCACAAAACAATTAGAATTGATTATTGTGAAAAATTATTGATTTACTTTAAACTTAAATACAGAATAAGAAAGGAAAAAAAAGCATTGCCATGTGCACAGCAAAATGTAAGAGATTTAAAATATACAGCAATAAATTTCCATTTCAAGAAAGCCTATAAAATAAATACTACACATTGTGTTCAGAGCTGTCCATCTTTTCTTTCCTTCCTTGTAAGTTTTCTTTTGTTCTCTGCCGTGCACTTTTTACTTTCTTCTTTTCTCCCTTACTCCCCCACCCCTCAAAAAGGCTACAATTAAGAACAGACACACACATATATACATATACATATATACACACCTACATACATATACACACTTACATACACATGTATATATACTCAGATATCTATAATCATACTCATATATAGACTGATACATTCATATGCATCTATGTAAGACCATACTATACTTGTTTCTCCTCTGTTTCTCTGAGGGTGGATAACATTTTCCTTCAGAATTCCAAATCTTTCCATATTTTTCTAAGTCCATAAACTTGTCCTTTCCTACACCACAGCAATATTCCAACCTTATACTGTCTAGTTATTTTACATAGTCTGAAACAATATTGACTAATATGGCTGAAATATAGTATAGTTTCCCTATTTTTCTTTTTTTATTAAATCTATTTTAGCTTTAACTTTGTCTGGGATCATGATTGCTACCCCTGCTTTTTTTTTCCCTAATAAATTCTACTACTGATCTTTTTTTTATGTTTCTGTGTATCTCATATTTCCTATCCCTTCTGACTCCTCCACTTTACTTCTACTCACTCCCTTGTCCTCCTATTACTTAACCTACCCCCTCCTAAGATCCTTCCTTATCCTCTCCCCCCACCCTTTCCCCTTACCCTCATTTCTATCTGAATTTAGAACACTTTTATAACCTTCCAAATATATATGTTATTCCTTCTTTATCCCATGCCTGTTAATCTAGACACCCTTCTATCTTCCCATCCTATTCCCTCACCCTCTTATTTCTTTATAAATTTAGAAGGCTTTTATTCTCTTCTAAATGTATATATTGTTCTCTCTTTAATCCAGACCTGATGTGAGTAGGGTTCCTTCTAAAAATCCCTCCTTTATCCTCTCCCCCACCTCCCTATCCCCTTGGCCTTTTATTTCTTTCTGAATTTAGAAGACTTTTATACATACATACATACATATATACATACATACATACATACACATATATACATACATACATATATACATACATACATACATATATATATGCATGTGTGTGTGTGTGTGTGTGTGTATGGTTTCCTCTTTAATCAACTCCTGATGAGAGCAGAGTTCCAGAACTACCAGCTCTCCTCCCCATCTAATGTCAATTCTTCCTCTCACACCTCATCTGTATAAGATAATTACTTTTTTTTACCTTTTCCCAAACTGTTTTGCTTTTTAGAATCACATCATTCTCATGTCTACCTCAATCTGTCTTTCAAACAACCCAATTACTAATTACAATCTTAGACATGTGTTTTACATTTCCCCATATAAAAAGTAAACATTCTGTCCTTATTGTCACTTGTAATTAGTCTTTGATGTGTACCTTATATTTCTCTTGGATCTTGTATGTCAAATTTTCCATTAAGTTCAAGGTTTTTTGCAACAAAATCCTGAGAATCTGGCAATTCATTGAATGTCCATTTTTTACCATTCAGGATTATGCTTAACTTTGCTGAGTATGATATTTTCAGACACAACACTAGCTATTTTGCTCTTCCATATACGGTGTTTGAAGACCTGCAGTCTTTTAATATCACCACTGCTAGGGCTTGTGTGATTTTAATTGTGTCTCTGCCACATTTGAATTGTTTTTTTTTCCTTGTTGCTCATAATATTTTCTCCTTGAACTGGGGCTTTTGGAATTTAGTTATGATATTCCCGTAGGTTTTCCTCATACTATCTCTTTCAGGTGGTGATCAATGGATTTTTTTTCTATTTCTACTTTCCCCTCTTGTTTTAACACTTCGGGACAATTATCTTTAATTATTTCTTATATTATTGTATCAACACTATTTTTTATTGTAGCTTTTAGGCAGTGTGATTATTTTTATATTTTCTTTTCTTGATCTGTTCTCCAGATCAGTTGTTTTTCTTATGAGATATTTTATATTCTGTTCTATTTTTTTCATTCTTTACCTTTTGTTTCATTATGTCTTGGTCTCATAACTTCACTGGCTTCCCCTAGCACAATTATAATTTTCAAGGAGTCATTTTCTTCCTTAAGATTCTGGATCTCCTTTTCCAATTGATTGACTTTCTTTTCATAATCTTGTTTTTCTCGGATTTTTCTTTTTTAAAATGTTTCCTCAACCTCTCTCATTTGATTTCTAAAGTCTCTTTTAAGTTCTTCTATGAATTCTTTTTGAGCAGGTGACCATTCAATGTTACTCTTTGGGGTAGAAGAGATTTTTTTTTGCTTCAGTATCCTCTTCTGAAGATAAACCCTAGTCTTCTCTATTCCCCATAGTAACTTTCTATAGTTGGGTTCTTTCTCCTTTGCCTGCTCATTTTTTTAAAATTTGTAGTAGCTTATTATTGTAATCACCCCTAGTCCTGGGATATGGGGGATGGTACCTCTGGCCTCACATCCTTTTTCAGTTCTCTGCTCTCGCCTGGAACCAAAACCAAGAACTGTATCCTCCTGTAAGTGCCCACAGCCAGCACTATCCCTGTTCCACTGCTTCTGCACTCACCAGACATATGCTGGTTCCTTCTGCCAGGGCTGCATCTCAGCAGCATCATTGGACTTGGTGTCCCTTATCAGTAAAGGTTCCCTCAATCTTCCCCTGCTCAGACACCCGACTCCCTATACTGTCCAGGAGGTAAAAATTCCTATGGCTGGGGCTGAAGCTACCTCCCAACCTAGCTAGCCCCAGGGCTCACCACTTGCCTTGCTGTGGAGCTAGACTGAAGGTACTTACACTTCACAGGGACCAAACCTCAGTCCTGGGATTTTTCTTCAGATTTTCTCTGGTTGTCCCAGGAAGATCACTATTCTGCCCCAGGCCTTGTTTACTTTTACTGCTCTATGTTTGCCCTGAGGTGCTATTTTGTCTTGTTTGTGAGGGAAATCTGGAGAGCCTGGAATTTTCAGACCTACTCAGCCATCCTTCCCAGAATCCTCTTCTGAATTTTGTCAAATTAAAAAGAACAAGCTTAGCCCCAAAGAAGAGATATGAAAATAATTCCACCCACTTTCTTTGTGGGAGGTGGGGTTTCACAGGAAAGGAACATTCCATAGAACATCATTTTTTTTTCAATATATTTTTTTTTCAATATATATCGGTTTTCCTGATTTTTTTTTCTTTTCTTTCTCCTCTTAAAAAAATTGTTATATATTGGTTCTCTGGGATGGGAGAGGAAGAGGGATACAAGGGGCAAACTAAAAATGAAGGGTATCAATAAAATCAATTTGTGAAAACTTCTTGCATTCAGGGAGTATTTTGCTTTTCTCTTTTTGTCCCCATCCCCTCAAACATCACTTTGCACATATTCTGTTCTTGATAAATACTTATTGGTTGATTGGTCTATCTCAACTCCACTAGATTTATATTTTCTGTCCACTACTGTGCCCCTGACTAAAACATTAACTCTACAGAGCTCTAAGTGAAATAAGTTGTTTTTCTTCAGCCTTTTTCTTCTTTACCTTTGGACCTTGGGCCTCACTAATTATGGTTTAGCTTGGTCAGCCAGTCTATATTGGTAATGGCTTACTCAAACCAAATTGGTATATAAAAGACAAATCACCCTTTACCAAAAAGAAACATTTATCCTTGGGAAGTGAGTTTATTTTTTGTCTCAGTAGATATTAAAGAATGTCATGTACAATGGAAAGGAGAAAAGGAGCCTTGTAGAAACCCAAAGAGTAATATAAAAGTTTTGACTTGATGCCAAAGGACTGAAAATATAAGTCTCACATTGACCTTGTAAGGTAGCTGAACAGGTATTATTGTCCCCAATGTACAGATGCAGAAACTGAGACTCAGGAAAATTAAATGACTCGTCCATAATCTTAGAGCTTGTAAGTGCTGTAGCACAGACTAGAATTCAGATGTCTGGGTTCTTGGTCCTTGTACCATGTTGTCTTGTTCTTCCTATCTATTCATGGTGAACTCTAAGGAGACCTGACCAAATTTCCTGTCTTTGATGCATCATGATAATTCAATGGTCTTTGTGGATCAAGTCTCAGGGGTAAGGGGTGGTGCTAAGATGAATAGAAAGCCACCTCTACACAGTATAGCAGAATCACTGTTGACCTCCATGGGGCCAACCAGTCATAGATTCTCCCTGTTATGGGGCTTTAAAATAGGATTATAGCTCAAAACCAGCCCAGGAGAGAGTCTAAGACAGAGTTATAGAGAAATCAGTGAAAGAGACAGGAGAGAAAGAGGGAGAGAGAGACACACACACACACACACACACACACACACACACACACACAGAGAGAGAGAGAGAGAGAGAGAGAGAGAGAGAGAGAGAGAGAGAAACAGAGAAGAGAAATTGAGAGAACCAAGAGAAAGAAATGCGTAAGTTAAGTAAGAGACCAGTGAGAGAAAATTAATAAAAAATACAGTGAGATTAAAGTAGAGGAACAAGAGAGTGAGAGAAAAGAAATTTAGAGAGAAATAACACAGAAAGAGAAAGAAGAGAGAGAGCCAGTTACAGACAGGAACAGAGTAACATAGATGCAGAGAAAAATGTCATTACACACACACATGCAAACACACACATATATGCACCTGCCCTAACAAAAGAGGATGCACAAAGAAATAGATGAAGATAGAGGGAAATACAGACAGACAGACTTTACTCCCCTCTTGGAATCTATCATTTTGGACTGAGAGAAATTGCCTCCATGGAAGTTTTGTGCCAGAGGACCTCGGCATAACTGTCTAAGGTAACCTCCCATTGACTTTGCCTTATAGATGACTAATTCTTCATTCAAACAGGCATTCACCTACAGATAAATGGCCACAGTTTCCATATTTCATTATCATCAAGGAAATATGTGGAATCCTCAGGCTCAAGGGCTAAAGACTGTTAGGTTCCACCCCCTCCTCTGTCTTCTTTCTCCTTGTCCACACACCAATAAGGACAATAATAATCTCTTTCCATGGTGGGGAAGGAATGGTGAAGCCACATAGCTTACAACATTATCACTAACCATTGGAATAGAGATTCCTCAAGCAGCCAAAAGCAATGTATGTGGTCATATACTGTCATCTACTCCCATGCCTCTTATGAGTGAAATCCCTCCCCAGAACAATTAGATGAGAGTTTAGTGGGCATCTGGTTTTAATTAAACATTATGAGAAAATTAAGATATTTGGAAAATAACCACTCTCAGAGACCACTGACCACTCTCCACTTTCTGCATTTGGTACCTACTATTCTATTTAAAATGAAAAAAAAAAGACACTTGGAACCTCTGACCCGTACTTCCAACTTTATCATTATAGCTGAATGAATCTTTTTCTCCTATTTGAGACTCACAGAGCCAAAACATAGACTATAAAATGGAATAGACCATGAAGAGAGATGGGAACTGGGGTCAAAATGGGTTTTGGTGGCATTCAGGATTCTAAGCATAATTTCTGAGCTGGGAGGAATGTCTGAGGTCATCCAGTCTGAGTCACATCTGAACCAGAATTCCCTCTCTAACATCTTTGAGATTCAAAATAGTCTGTGGGTTCACATTTTTAAAACTATAGCTCACACATCCCCACCAATGTGTTTACCCTCAATAGTCAACCAGAGGACACAATTAGCTCAATGATATTAATGGCTAACATTTTTTAGAGTACTTCAAAGCTTGAAAAGTTCTTTACATATATTTTCTAATTTGGTCATCACAACAACCTGGAATATAGGTTGTAATTATCCTTTTTTTCCAAATGGAGAAACTGAGGCTGAAAGATTAAGTGACTTGTCCAGGTTCATATGCTACTGTCTGTGGTAGGATTTGAACTCAGTTCTTCCTGACTCTAACTCCAATAATTTATCTACTGTGTCACCTATCTAAGCCTCAGTAAAATCAAAGACATTTATTTACTGAAATAGTATAATATGAACAGAAGTAACAAAATATTTCTTCATCTAAACCTGGGCCATATTCTCCCACAACTATACACAATCTTAGTAGGAAGAGTAGGCACACACAATAGGGAACATCAAATCTAGAATGCTTGTCAGACTATTACAGTCTTTCCTCTCATTCTTTATCACAGATTTTAAAAGTGAGTGGTCACTTTCTTCCAAGGATTCCCATAATTTCCACTTCAACAAATAGTTCCTCCTTTTTGGTAAGAATGAGGACCAGAATAAAGTTCCCTATGTTGATGATTCCACTTTTGAAGGATAAAATGATTATTTCAGTCAAGAAAAAAACCCCCAACAACTATTGGTTCTAGTTTTGGCAGAATGAGAGAGCTCTAGCAGAAGCCTCAATAATGATATTTCCCCCAACTATTGTATCACAATGTCATGTCAAACTTGGGAGATGCTTCTGTCTCTCCAGGTGATTTATAACATTTTAATTAAAATCCACTTCTATTTCTCCCATCATTGGTTATTATCCAAATAGGATAAGAGAATCATTTATTTAGAGCTGAAAGAGACCTTAGAAGTTATCCACATCAACCCCTTTACTTTACTGGATAAGGAAACTGAAGCCCAGAAAGGTTTGGTGATTTTTATAGTGTCACGTTCAAATAGTAAGTGGCTGAGCCAGGATTCAAACCCAGATCATTTGATTCCAAATCCAGTACTCCTTCCCCTATACCATGGCACCTCCCTTGGTTTCCCCTTCTGGTTTTAGGTTTTTCTCATGTGAATATACCTTTTGTATATAGGGCTTCTTATCAATATCCCTTTTTTTCTATTCCATTCTGTTTGAATAATGTATATACTTCTAGAACCATATTCTAGCCATTGATCTATCTCACTAAGTCACAGTGATACCTAATGGATCATATTTGTCTCCTTACATTGAAATATCAAGTTCAAACTGATTTAGATAGATAGATAGGTAGATTAATAGACATGCGTACATATACATATATAAATATACATGTGCTTTCATAGCTTAAAACTTTTAGGAGATCTTATATAACCTCAAATACACCCACGTAGATTAGAATACATATGTGTGTGCTTATATGTATTCATATATGGAAATATATGTGTATAAAAATATGTGTGAATGTACAGATATATATGCACATGTATATATATATATGCATATGTGTGTATGTATATATATGAATGTATGTACACAAGGTGTTCTGAAAGTCTTAGTGCAGATTTAAACTTCCAATTTCACTAAGACTTTTGGGATACTATATACACACATACATATATATTTGTGTATCTAGATAGATACATACATACACCCATATATACACATATACATATATATACTTGTATATTGTTTATATATATATATGTATATATATATAATATATAAAATGCCATAGGTTTTATTGCTTACTGATTTCCTGTTTTGTTTCCTGTATATTGCTATGTTCCTCTGTTGTTCTTCCTATACTCTAGTTGCTTTTAGAGTGCAGTGGAAAAAGAACTGAAGTTGAGTTTAGAGGATCTGAATTTAAATTCTGAATTTGTCACTTACTACTTGTGCAACCTTTGCCAACTTGTTAATCTCTATAAGTCTAAGATTCCTCATTTGTGAAATGAAAGGGGGGTTCAGACTGGATGACTTCCAATGTTCCTTTTGGCTTTAAAATCACATATTCTCTATGGTAACTTGCCTGCTAAATAAATAAAAGCAGGGTTTTGTTTTGTTTTTTACTCACCATTTTTTCCAGTTTAAATCCATTTGATTAAAATTTTAAAACTTTAGAGAAATGTTTGTTTGTTTGTTTACTAAATTTATTGTTTAGATTCCCCCCTTGTCCAAGAGCCTGTAATTCCTATTTTTAAAAGCTATAGTTCAGAGTAACAAATCTGTTTTCTCTGAATGTTCCTGTCTATGAACAAAGATGATTACCATTTGACATTGTTGGCCAACCTCCTAGAGGTTATCCTCTATGTTTTCTGCTCCCTCTGTATCCTTTGCTTGAGAGACACCACACTCATCAAGAACAGTTCATCTCTGACTAAGTATTTTTACATTTTTGACAGGGTCACTAAACAGGTAGATCAGAAAATGCTACAGAAATATTCTGCTTAGATTTTAGCAAAAAAAAACAACAACAAAACAATAAAATTCAGTATGCTGTTGTTTTGGAAAAGATGGAGAGATATACTAGATGGGACTACAATTGCATAGATTTAGAACTGGTTGAATGGTTATACTCAAAGAATAGTTATTAATGATTCATTGTCAACTTGATAGTAGGCTCCCATGGAATGAGCCAGGGATATGTGCTTCATGTGTGTCTGTGCGTGTGAGTGTGTGTGTGTGTTTAAATGTATTATGTAAATATTATGTAAATATCAAGGCTAAGATCTGAACCTATATTCTATTTTCAAAGCCTATGGATTTTCCACCACTCCTTCCCTCATGCCCCAAGAGGGTTCTGTCATTCCCCTGCTTAACAAACTGCAGCAAATCCCTCTTGTCCCTCTATCTGCTCTTTCTGGCCTTTACAATCTGACTCCAGCCCACTTTCCCTGATTTACTGAATCACTTCTCTTCCTATACTCAACATGCCATTGACTGCTTTTGTTTTTGTTTTAAGTTTTACAAATAACTTAGATAAAGGCATAAGTGACGTTTCAAACTTTTCTTACAAAACATGTTTGACAGACTTAGGTTTGTGGAGAGAAATGACAAACCATGACATTATTTTATTTGTCTCATTTTAATGCTTAATATTTCAGTTCCTAGAGAAGCTGGATTAGCTTACATCATTTGAATCATTTAAGGAGCAATGGGAGGCAGCATTGAAACAAATTTGTGACAGATACCAAATTCTTACTCTCAAATTTTCCAGTTGTCTCAAAGCTCCATTAAGACGGCAAGAGGCAGCAAGACTTAGAGGATAAGGTATTGCCTTAGAGTCAGATTCAAGTCCCACCCATCTATAAAATTAATAATAATAATAGCATTTATAAATAATATGATAAAACATTTTTGCAAAATGTTTAACATGAAATCTCATTTGACTCTCACAACAACCCTAAGAGGTAGGTGCTATTATTATCCCCACTTTGTAGATGAGAAGACTGAGGCTATGACTTGCTCTGGGTCAAGGACCTCATAGTGATCTCAAGCAGGATTTTATCTCAAGTTTTTCTGACTTCAAAAATAGCAAAGTCTCTATCTGATGTGCCACCTAGCAATCTACATAGTATATATTATCTGTGTAACCCAGGGTAAGTCACTTGACAATCCTTTAGTCAACTCTTTATATGTTACAGAAAAGATGATAATGCATTGAAAATGAGTTTCCAAATTTGGGGGTTTACTATAAGGATGAAATAAAAGATTCAGTTTCTTTCATTTATCCATAAACACATGGACCCTTTCCCATAATCAGGTGTATATTATTCATAGATACTTGATTTGTAAGTTAATGTATATCCTCAGGCATACTGAATCTGATGACACCACAAAGAAGTTAAGGTTTTGCATGCCTTTAATAACTTCTGCTATAGCTTTAAGGGATAGGGGTGAGAATAGGAATTGATTTATGATTTTATAGGTATAGAGAATTCCCAGGTTAAAAAACCAAGTATTACAAATATACCTTCTCTCTAACTTACAGTCTTTAAGAATTACTTCAAGCATTGAGAAGTTAAATCTTCTGCTCAGGGTCATATAGAACCAGTAAAGCCGGCAGCCGAAACTCAGGCCTTCCTGGCTTCAAAGATGGCTCTTGCCTACTATTCCATATTACTTCAAATATCCAAGTTCACTGGGAGTATTCTTGAAAAAAATATACTATGGAATCTAAGGAGGCTTAACTAAGCTATTATATATGACTTTTTTTTCTGTGTTGTCTTCTTTTATTGGGCTGGTATTTAATTTTGTCTGTGGCTCTTTGTGTTTAGAGGGTCTTTTTTTCTTGGTTCTTTGAGTGTACTTTGCTCATCAGTACCCAATTGTGCCGGTCCAAACCGCGCACACTCATTCAACCAATTCAGCCAACCAGAGTCATACTCACGTACATCGGAGGCCACCCGGGTAAACCAGAAACGAGCTGATCGGGGGTGCAAAAACCTGAACTTTATTCATTTGTCATCACAGCAAGGCCAGGCAGGAAGGCAAGCGCGGGCAGGAACAAAAGCCAACTCCGCCCCCCCTCCCTGCAGCTCCTTTTAGTACCTTCTTCGTCCCTCCTCCTCAGCCTGCCCATAGTGACTCGTCGAGGATCAAATATCAAAAAGGGATGTCCAGCTAGTGTCCAGACAAAGGGAGCATACGTGGCACAGGAAGTGGGTCCCAGAGATTTGGAAGGAGGCGTGAGGGATTAGCGCATAGAGTACACGTGACGCAGGAAGTCGGTTCCAGATACCGGGGGGAGGTGTCTGGGGTCGGTGTTATACCTAGGGAGCATACGTGACTCAGGAAGTCAGGTCCAGATACCGGGGGGAGGTGTCTGGGGTCGG
>NW_020948840.1:3191612-3194425 GCF_900497805.2 Vombatus ursinus | reverse complement strand
ACTCAGGAAGTCAGGTCCAGATACCGGGGGGAGGTGTCTGGGGTCGGCATAGTACCCAAAGCAGGAGGCCAGGCAGAGAGAGTTCGCTCTCTGCCGTCCCCCTCCAAGCGGCACAGTCCTTGCCTAGGAAACGCGCGCTCCGGCCACTTCCCTGTACCCCGCTTCCTCCCCAGCCTGTCACAGCTCCATCCAGCACCGCTCCAGGCTCGGGAGCGTGAGCTCCAGTTACCTCTCTGACCCCAGATCTCATCCCAGTACGCTACAACTCTGCCCAGCACTGCCTCAGGAGCAAGAGCTCCAGTTACTTTCTGGTACCCAGTTTCCGTCCCATGTTGGCACAACCCTCATCTGGCAGTAGCTGGCATCAAACAGTCCCTCACACCCAATGATGTCTGGTTATATCTAGTTTAGTTGAAAAATCCTCAGTATTTTTATTTTCTCTTTGCACATGTTAGTGAAAACAACTAATTTTATCTTATCCTCACATTAAGAGAGATGTGGAGAGGGTTAATAGTCCCACACAACTAAGCCCTGGCCATACCACACCTGGAGTATTGTTTATAATTCTAAGCATCCCGTTTTAAGAATTGCATTAATAAGTCAGACTAAATACAGAGAAGGTCAGATGGGAAGGAGAGAAGACTGGAAATCATTTCATGTGGGAATTGGCTGAATGAACTGTGTATATTTAAACTAGAAGGAAAAATCTAGGAAAGGGGAAGGGGCAGGGACTTACTTGTTGTCTTTGAGGAATTAATAGTCAATCAAGTAAAAGAGGAATTAAACTTGGCTTACTTCCTCCAAGAGGACAGGAGTAGGAGGAATGAGCAGCTATTGCAGAGCAGCAGATTCTGACTCAACCTCCGCCCAAAAGGGGATGTATTAGTCATTAGTGAGTTTCACATCATCCCTGGAGGACCTCAAATTCACACTGGAAAAGTTGGTTAGGGAAGTTGTAGATGGGATTCTTGGTCTGATAGACTAGGTTTAGACTAGGTGGCATCTGAGGTCTTCTCCAGGTCAAAACAAATCAACAAGCAGTTATTGTCACACATCACATGGTAGCCAGTGTGCTAAGTGATGGAGATATGAAGGCAAAAACAAAAATAAAACAAAACAAAAAATGAAACAAAAAACAAATAAACAGAAAAAAACCATAACCCCTGTTTTCAAGGAGTTCACAGTCTTAATGGGGGAACCAACATGCCAACAATCATGTACAAACAGGATATATGGTCTGTCCCAGAAGTCTTGGTGCAAGTTTTGGCTTTAATAGCTTAAAACTGGACTAAGACTTTTGTGATATTCAGTATACAGGATATATTGGAGATATCCTCCAAGGGAAGGCAATAAAGTTAAAGAAAAGTGGGAAAGGCTTCTTGCATGAGTTGAGACTTTAGCTTCTTAAAGGAAGTTAGGGAAACCAGGAGACAAAGATGAGTAGGGAGAAAATTTTAGGCATGAGAAACAGCCAGAGGAAAGGTACACAGTCTAGAGAAGAGCTCCCTTGATCTTTCCCTCTCCTCCCTTACACACACAGCACTTTTATAGATCAAGGAATCATACATATCAGGCTTCAGAGCTCTAAAGACCCTTAGCGATCACCTAGAACAAAATCATCATTTTTCAAATGAGAAAAATGAGACTCAGAGAGGTTATGACTTGCCCATACAGTTAATAAATAGCTTTAAAAGGATCTGACCAAAGTCCAGAGGGTTCTGACATGAAATCCAGTGCTCCTTCCACTATGTCATGGTTGTCTCTTTTTCTGTCCTTCTTTAACACACTTAAATTGTAACATTTATTACACTTATACCTGACTTTGTACACATATTTATTTGGGTTTATGTCTTATCTCCATCACAGGTTATAAACTTCTCAAAAGCAAGAACAATTCCATCTAAACTTTGTGTCTCCCCTAGAGCCAAGCCAAGTGCTTTGTGCATTGTAAGCATTTAATAAATATTTACTGAATTAATTTGTTGAACTAATCAATTGTTGAAAAAAATGACTTTGATTGTGGGGAGCAAAACTTCAGGATAATTGCATCTGTTTTAAATTCCAAGATCAGGGGTACCTTTGGAAAGTTTTATACTTAAGGAAAGAAAGCAAGACAGTAAAAAGAGCTCAGAACTGGAAGTTTTAAGACCACTAGCTTATTGGATCACCTTGGGAAAAACCTCATAGCTTACATGATTATCCTTATCTTCAGAATGAGAGGATTACATTATACTAAATGGTCTCACCCCTAAAATTCCATGATCTAGCAGACAACCTAAGTGCAGATGTAAATAGACTAGAACAATCTGAAGGCCAGGGATATACAGATATCACTTCCATAAGTCTGGCTGACAAATTTGATTCCTCTATAACCTCTTTAAAACATGATCCAACCCTACTGTAACATGATGAAATCTGATTGTAATGACATTTGGTCAATCATTCATTTATAAAACAATTTTTATGAACATAACTAGGTTTTTTTATGGAAAACTAGGTTGAATGCCAAATCTGTTATGTAACTTATACTTTGACTCTCTGTGCCTTAGTTTCCTAATTTGTAAAATCTTCAAAATCCCTTCTAGCTTTAAATTATGTGACCTAATTGCTCTAAATTTCACACTATTGGCTCTAGACCAGTGTTTCCACCTGTTAAAATCTTTCTGAATCTCAGTTCTGCCTCTAACCATATTAGTTATCCTTTCTAGTGGGCTATTTGCTAATCATTTTTTTGCCTTTTATACCTTTACCCAAATGTTTGAACATAATATTGAACAGAATAGGACCAAGGAAAAAGTCACGAGACTCTACCA
>NW_020948840.1:3153270-3191602 GCF_900497805.2 Vombatus ursinus | reverse complement strand
ATGTCAGAGGCTAGAATTGAACTGAGATCTCTTTGACTCCAAGCTCAGTGTTCTGTCCACTGAAACTCCTAACTACTTCAAGGGTGATACATCAGCATTAACCAATTAGATTAAACAAATATTCACTAAGTGCTTGTGTATAGAAAATTATGTAGCTGCTGAGAAAGACACTAAGTTTAGCTTGTAGAATCAGAGGTTTATATTTGAAAGGAGCCTTAGGCATCATCTAATTCAACCCTTTATTTTACAAAGGAGGAAACTAAGTCATTTTGACATTAAGTGCCAAGACCCAGAGTCTAACCTAGGTCCTCTGACTCCAAATCCAACACTATTTCCACTGTGACATGCTGCCTTCTTCCTAGTAGGGAGAGAGAATGTATACATAATTAACAAAAACTTTAACTTACTACATGATACATATAAAGAAAGTGTTGTGTGAAGTCTGAAGAGGAAAGCAAAGGTCACTGGTAAAGGAATTCAGACAGGATTTCTGAGGTGCTATTTGAGTTGAAAGCCAATTTTAAGCATTCTCACAACGTGAGCTAAGATACTGAAGTGAGAAATCGTGAGATGTATGTAGAGACTTGTAATCAGTCTAGTTGGGAGGGAAGTGCTACGAGACAAGACTAGAAAAGAAGGCTGGAACCAGGCTGTGGAGAGGCATACGTGCCAGTCAAAGAAGTTTGAACTTTATTCAGTGGCTAATTCAAATGTTTTGACCAGAAAAGTGATATGACCAGTTCTATACATAAAGAATCTGACAGAATGTGAAGGATGGGTTAGAGAATGAAAGGACGGGGAAACCTGTTAAGAAGCAATTACACAGTCCAGGTGACTGGTGATGAGGTTACAGAAGCAACTAGAATAGAAAAGTGACAAATTATAGAAATGGAATCAAAAGGAATTTGTAAGCAATTACTTTGGAAAGGTCAACTATAGGGAAGGATCAAGATTTGGGTATTGTTTATTCAGTTGTGAATCAACTTAATTATGTAATTAAGTTTATGTTTTATCAATTAAATTATAGAACATTATATCTATTGTTTTTATAAAATCAAGATACACAAAAATCTATTCCTTGACCTACCAATCTAGCAGTGCTATAAAGAAGGAAATAAGGTTGGTTTGGTTAAGGAGATAGACCTCCCTTTAGTTAATTCATTCTGGCTCCCAGCAATCACAATCTCTTTAATAATCCTCATTAGATTTTTTTACCTAAGGATCAATGTCAATCACACAGGTCTCAACCTTATCTTTACAGTCCTACTGCAATGGCCCATTAGGCATATCAGTGACTCCCCATTCTCAAAGTCTGTGCCAATGAAAGGAACCCTTGAAGAACTGAAAACTTGGAAAACCTCTAAGTATGATTTTTGCAGTGGTCTTTCATCTGTTGTCCAAGTAGCAGGCTAGCTGAGTACAGAGAAGCTCATCACCAACTTGGTGGCCTCTAAGTGATGAATTACGCAGCCATGGTGACCAGTGAAACAAATAAAAATCCAAAATGGACTGAAGTTTTATGCAGCTCCCTTCAGCTTCTGCTATGATGATAGTTATAGGGAGAGATGAATTGAGGTGCTAGGGATCACCTAATTTTTATACTGTCTATAGACATTAATTGCAGTATTAGAAAATTAGTATCAAATTTGTCCAATTAATTAAAATGATACTGGAGGAGTTAAATCACAATCACTACAAGTCAAACCAAAGGATACAGAGAAGTTACAGCAAATGAAATGATGACTCACGGGTTCTACCAGATATGTAAATGAAAGTATTTTAAGAGTTTGTTTCACCATGCTCCTAAAGAATCATTTAATGGGATACCTCATTTTCTCATTGGTAATCATGAAACCACCCCTATTTGGACTATAAAATAACTCAGCACTAAATGTTACATATGAAGAAATTGAGATCATTCACTGAGAATTCCTCTTTTCTCCTCATCTCACATCATTCATGTCTTACACCACTATGTTCTCCTTCACTCAGCTCACATGAAGAAATTATCCTCTTTGCCATGGCAATGCCTTCTTAATCCACAAACGGACCTACTCCATCCCATCTTCTCTAGCAGATTGCCATCTCTATTAACTACACCGTCTCACTAATCCTCGATCTCTCTGTGTCTACTGGCTTCTTTCCTTCTGTCAACAAATATACTCATGTCTCCCCCATCATCAAAAAAAAACTCACTTGATCTGTCCATCCTGGTTATGTATTATCCTACACCTCCCTTCTTTTTAGTACCTAAGCTCCTTGAGAAAACCATCTATAACTGATGACTTCACCAGTGAAATGTCTTCATGATCTCCTCTGCACTACTCAAAAAACTCCAGCAGCATTGTATTATCTCCAAATATTAAATTCCCTGTTTGATTCTTAAAGGCTTTCATAACCCTAACCTTTTCTACTTTGAAATATTTCTGACTCCTTACTAACTTCACTATTACTTTTTTCTCACTCTTTTTAATTCTCTGCAATCTGGCTTCCAACCTCATCATTCAACTGAAGTTGTTCTTTCAAAAATTACCCACAATGCCTCAATTGCCAAATCTAATGGTCTTTTATTAATCCTCATCTTTTTTATTTCTCTACAGCCTTTAATACTGCTGATCATTTTCTCCTTCTTGATACTCCTTCTAGGTTTTTGTGACACTGATTTCTTCTGGTTTTCCTCCTACTTTTTTGTTAACTATTTCTCTGTCTTTTTTGCTAGATCTCCATCCAGGTCACACCCAATAACTTGTGAGTGTCCTGCAAGGTTTTAATCTGGGCCCCCTTCTTTTATCCATCTATCCTATTTTGGTTGTTGATTTCATCAGCACCCATGGATTTAATTATCATCTATATACAGATGATTCTCAGAAACATTTATTCTACCTTAACTGTGCTTCTGACCTCTGGTCCTTCATTTCTAGCTGCCTATTCAACATCTTAAATGGATATCTGGTAGATGTCTTCAACTCATTATGTCTAAAGGTGAACTCATTATCTTTCCCCAAAAATCCCTCATTAATAACTTCCCTATTACTACTTTTTGAGAGCAGCACCAACCTCCCAGTCATCCAGACTTGAAATTTAAGTGTAAACCTCCACTTCCCACTCTCTTTTACCTATCACATCGAACCAGTTGTTAAAGTCCTGTAGATTCTACTTTAATAAAATTTCTGTATATGCCCCCTCTCTCCTCTGACACTGATGCCATCCTGGTCCAAGCCCCTATTACCTTACAGCTGGACAACTGCCAAAGCATGATGACTGGTCTTCCTACCATGCTTCTCTTCCTCCCTCTAGTCCATCATCTACTTAAATGTCAAATTGATCTGCCTAAAAGACAGGTCTGACCATATCACACTTCCCTACCTCCCAATTCAATAAAATCCAGTGGCTCCCTATTACCTCCAAGATCAAATATATAATCCCATTTGATTCTTAAAGACTTTCATAACCTGATCCCTTTCTACCTTTGCAGTCTTCTTAAATCTTACTTCTCTTCCTGTATTCTATAATCTAGTGCCCCTGGTCTCCTTACTGTTCTTCACAAATGACACTCTAATGTGTCATTGCATTGAAATGACATTTTCAATTCTGAACACTTCTTTGATTGTTGCACATTCCCATATTTTATTTCTACTCAGAGAACTAATTATAAAATATTTTAAAATAAATAAAGGAGGGAAATCATAGTATTAATATCTCCAAAGGACAATTGAGATGATATTGATCACTCTTGACCCATATACTTATTTCTTTATCTCTACAAAATATATTGAACATAAAAAATGGTATATTGGATAAAAATATGAGAGGGAAACAGGAAAGTTTTCACTGTTGAATCTCTTCAATGGTGACCACACGATTGGCTAAGAATAATAGAAAATATAAGGCCTCTCTGATTCTCTATTGATTAAAAAAAACAATAACATCAGATTCAGTAAAACAAAGTTCAACTTTAGGGTCTCCTTCAAGAAGATATTTCCCATGCATACCTTAAGATCACACAAAATTCTTTTAGATAACTTTGTTCTACAAATTTTTTATCATTATTCTCAAATGAGACCTAATACATGGAGATATATTCACCAACAGTGTTCATCAAAGTCATAGAAGATATTCTGAGTAAAGTCTAATTAGAAAAGTAATTGCTGTAAACAGTAAGGATCCGAAGTTGCTCTTGCTTTGTTTTTGTTTGTTTGTTTGTTTTTTGTTTTTTGGTGACGCAATTGGGGTTAAGTGACTTGCCCAGAGTCACACAGCCAGTGAATGTTATGTGTCTGATGCCAGATTTGAACTAGGTCCTCTTAACTCCAGGGCCAGTGCTCTATCAACTGTACCACCTAACTGCCCCCTGTTTTCAGGCTATTATTATACTGTTTTAATGCTATTATATTTATTCTAAAATGTTATCATACCAGTTCCATCAAATCCTGAAAGTGCTTGCACTCCTTAATGGAATACACTGATGCTTGAGATTAGCCTAATAGATAAAGCATCATAATGTATATAGCCTTAATCATGAAACTCGAACATATAGTATGTAAATTAGTCCATCAATAAAATGGAAGCAATGGAGAAGGACAATGGCCTAGGCCCAGAATTAAACAAGGTGACAAGGTGGCAGATGGCAAGTATGGAAAGAACACAGCATTTTCAATAATCCCAAACTTTCCCTTGCACCCAAATCCCATTTGGTTATTATTTATATTTTACCATAGGAAAATGGCATAGGGCTGCAAATCATTGAATGTGTTCTCTGAATAATTACAATTATAAGTGATCTACAGGGTATTGCAAATATGCATAGTGAATGTACGTAGCTTCTAGCTTCTTAAGAATAAAGACTTCTCCACATGAAATTACATGGGAGACACCATTTATATCTCTTCTAGCTCTAAATCTATAGTCCTCTGTAAGACAAAGAAAGGGGATGAAAGACTAACACATTGAGAGTCAGAGATTGTGTATGGATAGACTGAATACTACATAGACATCTACTAAATACTCACTAGATGGCCTCTGAATTCCATTCCAGTTTTAGATCTATTATCTTAATTCCTAAAAAAGGGTCACTGGAACTGAAGAGAACTCCATCCTCGAGACCACTTCCTAGACCAGTAGATAATAATGTTCTCCTTCATGCTCCTAAAACCATTTTGTTCTAGGATGAACTTGTCTATATTAGAGATTGATCAGGACAACCTGATCTGCTATATGAAATTACAAGGAGGTGAAACTTTTTTTAGAAGTTGTGATTGTCTCTTTTATGGAGTATGCTTAATGACAACTTTTTTGAATGGATTGGGAAACATATATTGGGACATTGTTATTAACAACTCATTGGGAGAGTAATTAAAATGTAATAGCTGAGGATAACTTGGTTTGTCGTGGTTTAGAGCTACTACTTTCTACGTGGCCTATAAAAGGCAATTTTCATTTTAGAATAAGACATTTTGGGATGTCCTGAGAGAACTAAACAAAAACCAGAAAGAAGTAGACCTAAGAGTGCACCTGCTGTCTTCTTTAGCCTGACGACTGATTGATGAACCAGATCAACAACTTTACTTCAGAATTCTGCCTCATGATTCTACTATAATGGACTCAGAGATTCCTGACCTTGGACTGTAGACCTGGATATAACTTAACCATCTGGTTTCCCTCAAAGATAACTTTGCAGGCTGTTAGAATAGTCTAGTGTACCCAGGAAACAAATGATAACAGATAGTCTTGTGGCTAATACAAGAATACAAGTAGCCTGAGGGACCACGGTTTGGTCCTTACCACTGTATGTTGCACTGCCATTATAAGTTCCCCTAAAACCTTGGTGTTCTGACCATGTGGCATGAAAACATCACTAATGTCACTGAATTCATCCTTGTGGGCTTTCCGACTACAATCTGGCTGCAGATCCTGCTCTTCATTCTTTTTCTTGGAACCTATCTATTTGTATTGATGGAGAATCTGGTCATTATCCTCACTGTGTGGACCAATGGCTCCCTCCATAAGCCTATGTACTACTTTCTAGGTAGCATGTCCTTCCTGGAGATATGGTACATTTCTGTCACAGTCCCCAAAATGTTGACCGGCTTTCTTCTTCACCCTAATACCATCTTGTTCTTGAGCTGCATGACTCAACTGTACTTCTTCCTTTCACTTGCCTGCACAGAGTGTGTACTCCTGGCCGCCATGGCATATGATCGTTATGTTGCAATCTGTCAACCACTCCACTACCCAATCATCATGACCATAGAGCTCTGTATCCAGCTGACTGCCACCTCCTGGGTATGTGGCTTTTCCATTGGTATAGTCAAGGTCTATTACATATCACATGTCCTCTTCTGTGGTAACAATGTGTTAAACCACTTTTTTTGTGATGTTTCTCCCATCCTGAAGTTGGCCTGCAAGAACATTTCCATGGCCGAGATGGTGGACTTTGCCTTAGCCATTGTGATCCTTGTATTCCCTTTCTCAGCCACTGTTCTTTCCTATGGTTTCATTATCTCCACTGTCCTAAACATCCCCTCAGCTGCTGGACAGAGGAAAGCCTTCTCTACCTGTGCTTCACACCTGACCGTGGTAATAATATTTTACATGGCTGTAATCTTCATGTATGTTCGGCCTCGGGCTATTGCCTCCTTCAATTTCAACAAGCTGATCTCAGCTGTATATGCAGTCTTCACACCAATGTTGAATCCTATTATCTACTGCCTGAGGAACCAAGAAGTCAAAGATGCCATCAGAAAGACCCTAAGCAGTGGCTAGGCCCTATTCTTGAGAGATTCCCCCTTTTGAAAAGCCTCTCTCATTTCTATTCAGGGACCCAGAAACCATTTCCAAGAGAGGCAAGTACTAAATAAAAAAGTACTGAGAGCCCATAAATGCCAGCTTAATTTTATCATACAAAGTAAATTCTCATAAATAGAGGAGAAAGGGAGAGAGACAGAGAGAGAGAGAGACAAAGACCGAGAGAGAGATAGGGGGAGGGAGCAGTGACAGATAGAGATAAGGGGAAGGAGAGAGAGAAATTGACACCAAGCAACAAAATTATTTGTAATAACTGAAAAAAGAGGGGCTAAATTTAACTCCTTTTTGTATGACAAATGTGGGTCTGATTCCCAAACAAAGGATAATGCAGAGAAATAGATTTGTGGACAAATTTCTCAAGAAAAAAATTTAAAAGTTCTTAGAAATAATTTTCCAGAAATACATTTTTAAACATTCACTATGAATAAGATGAATTTGAATAAAGCATGTAAGAATGTTTAAGCATGTAAGAAATGATGAGCTCAATGATCTTTGAAAAAACATGAGTAGACTTGCACAAAATAATGAAGAATGAAATGAGTAAAACCAAGAGAATGTTATATATAGTAATAGTAATATTGTTTTAAGAATAACTTTAAGCAACTAAGTCATTTGGATATCATAAATACTCAAATTAACTACAAAGGACCCATGAAGGAAGAAGCTGTCTACACTCAGAGAAAGAACTAATAAATAGAAGTATGTATAAAATTATTTTACATATATACATATGTGTGTGTGTGTATATATACATATACACACATATACATACATATTTGTGTCTAATGGTAGCCATCTAGGGGGGAGGAAAAAAGGGAAAAAAAGAAAGTTACATGATAATTTTATTATATATTTACAAGAAATAGCAAGTTGCACATAATAGATTTGCAGTTTCATGTGCAATCACCTTTTTTTTCTATTCTACTATGTTATAAAAATACTTGTTTTATTTCTTAAGTTCAGAATAAAATAAATTTTTAAAAGAATGATTAAGCATTGGGAATTAATACAATCATATTTTAAAAAGCTAACCAAAACCATAAGATTATTTTAAAGAAATGTAAGCAAAATCTTCAAAAATACTATTGCCTTTATAATAAAATCTTTTTTAAAAAGTACAGATATGAAAAGCCCATTTAAAAATGTGATCAAAAGTATATCTTAGAAACCAAGCTCACATTTTCAATGAAGAAACACAGAAAAGTGTTTGAATAAGTAAAAAAGAGTATTCTTAGAAGAAATAAAAGAAGACAAATGAAGAGATAGTTATAGTTCCTTGTTGGGCTATGCCAGCATGGAAAAAGTTGCAATGCTGTCTAAATTAACCTATATATTAACTATTATACTTAGATAACTGGTAGAGATAATTTATGGAATTTCATATAATAATAATATTCTTTGTAAAGAAAAAATTCTTAAATCTCAAGAGAAATAGTAAAAAACAATAGGAATAAAGATGGGGAATGGTATCATTTCTAGTTCTTAAACAATATTGAAAGGCAAATATCCACAAAACTCTTTGGTGCTATTTAAAATTAGAAAAGTAAAGCAGTGGAACATATTATATAAGCAAGGCACAAAAACAATCAAGCCCCATGTTTATGAAACCTGAGGATACAAATTAGGGAAGGGAAGGTGAGGGAAGGGAAGAGAACAGAAGTTGTGTTGCCCAACTGGCCAGTTCCAGTTGAGTCCCCAGGGAAGCAGCTTCTACTACTATTCACAGAGATTGTTATTTGGCCTTTGTTCTTGAAGAAGACCATGGCGTTAGGGAGTGAAGCTATGACATGCAAGTGAATTGGATTTAAGTGAGGGAGGGCTGTGCAAAGTCATCAGCCTCATCTTCTCTGGAACCATCTGGGTCCAGTGGCAAGATGTAGATTAGGATGATGGGTAATGAGGGCCTAAATTGGGATGACAACAGCATGAGTGGGGAGAAGAAGCATTGCTGGTTGATGCTCTTTGACAACAAATTATAAAGTGACACTCATAGAAGACTCAAAATCGAAGGTGACCCAAATGGTAATAGAAAGGTATGTGGTGGGTGCAAGCAGGCTGTTACATACTACTGCCAGCCATGACTTCTACAATCAGGCTACAAAAATCAATCAACCACTGCTTGGCAGTGATCCCAGGAACTGTGTTCAGCTTTAGGAAAAAAGATTAAACTGAAATGTTCCCTGTACTCAAGAAAGCTACAATTCTATATCTACTTTTCTAGCCTATTTCACTTTAGTCCCTTTTCAGCACTCTATATATCAGCCAAAATTAGACTATTAGTTTCACAGAATTAAGGAAGTTAGGAAAAGGAAGTGCTTAAAGAGAAAAAAGATGAGTTGTGTTTTGAACATGTTGAGTTTGAGATGCCAAGGGACATATAATTAGAAATTTCTTGATACCACTTGATTCAATAATCTTAAGGTATATTTACTAGAAGAAAATCTATCAGCTTTTTTATACATGGTTTCATATTGTCAAGTACCCATGTTTTTGTGCTCCATTCCTATGCCATAGACATTGGCCATGCTATAGCCATTTGTGGTGTAACCATATGGAGGCTTACACTGACGATGTGTAGACTGGAAAATGGGAAGGTAGCCCTTAAAACCTGAACATTTCTTCTCTTCCCTAAAACAAAGAACAAAATCCCCAACAAATCAGACTGGCTACTTGAATTCCCTTAATCTTCTTTGAAAAGAAAGCTAAAATTTAGCAATTTCATGGGGATTGAAAAGAATGCGGGAGAGTAAAAATAAGGGTGGGACAAATCATTTCCTATTTCAAAAATTGGTATGTTGATTTAAAGTTTGTAAAAAAGAATACATATGTAGAGGGCATATGTTTAAATAACATAAGTGGTCAGAGAGCATATATGATAGCTATGTGTATAGGAAACACATGTGACCAGGGAATATGAATGAAAGAAAATGTATTTAGGAACAGCTAGGTTGCACAGTAGATAGAGTACTGGCCCTGGAGTCAGGACGACCTGAATTCAAGTTCAGTCTCAGAGACTTACTAGCTAGATGACATTGGACAAGTCACTTAACGTCTATTTACCTCAGTTTCCTCATCTGTAAAATGGTAGTAATAATAATAATACATATCTCCTGTGGTTTGTGTAAGGATCAAAAGAAATATTTGCAAAGAGCTTAGTACAGTGCCTGGCACATAGTAGACATGATATAAATGCTATTGATAATAAATAGGAAAATATAATAATAATTTTAATAATAATAATTACATGTAGAGACCTTATGTAGCCAGAATGAAAGAGTCATAGGGTCACCTCACACCTCCAGAGCTGCAGAACTGCTACTACCCTCTGGAATGGTCATCTGGCAAGCTGTTTTCTCCCCTGAGCAATGGCCATGAGCTTCTTTTTTCTTTGCTTATACTCCGTAGGGCAGCTCTCCTCTCTGTTGAACATCTTCACTGAGTTGCTCTCTGCTAAGAGTTTTCCCTACTGCTCTCTAATAAACTCTAAATGCTTATCTGAGTTATAGTCAAAAGTTCCTATTGAATGCATTAATATCCTTGAGTCTCCAGCCTCAGTTCCCTTTGAATCATTGCAGAAACTCCATTTACCAAAACTACAGATTCAAAGCTGGAGGGGAGAATGTGTCTTTCAATTCCTTATTCAATCCCGTATTGCCCATGATTACCATGCAAATCCACTCAGGAATAGTACTGAAAAAAGCTCAGGTAAAGCTAATGAGACTGGCAAGGTTTGGACTCCTTTCTACCAGCAACCAAAGTCACTATTGCTGAAATTATTGCACACAATACTTTCACCCTTCTCCAATATTTGAACCCAAGTCCAAGAGTATACAGAGCTGAATGGACCACAGGCTATTCAGATCTCTCTCTTCCTTCAAGACATAACTCAAGCAGCACCTTCTATGTGAATTTCTTCCTGGCCTTCCCTCTCTAATTACATTTTGATTACATTAGTTATTTTTATTTATTTGTATATTTTCTCTATATGTTTTGATATGTACTTATCTCCCCGCTAGAATGTATGGAATTCTTTCATTTATTGAATCTGTATCTTTAGCACCCAACTCAATGACCAGTACATAGTAGGCACTTAAATACTTGTGAGGATGATGAAAGACCAGGGTGAAAGGCCTAACAAGAGTGCTTAAGTCTGTCTCAGAGATGCTCAGCCACCAACCAGGGAAGTAGTCAGGACTACTTGGCCAGGAAATATCCCATGGGATCCTCTAAACCCATGGACTCTAGATAAGTAGATTCATGATGATGTCATCTCTGCTGAGGAAATAAGCTTAGCCACAGATCCAGGCTGGGGAGGGGACATGAAATGAATAGTGGAGCCAATTGCCCCAAGAATAGGCAGCTGTCCTTTTTAATCTCAGAGGACAATGAGGACTGAGTATTGAATGTTCCCCTGTGGGCTTCTCCATTACTTCTTCTCCTTCCCCTCTCTTTGGTCTTTCTCCTGAACCTTGGCAGTTTCTAAGCTCCTAGCCTCAAGAACCTCTGTTTGATTCCTTTTGCCTGACAGTAACTTCTGCTATAGAGAAAATTGGAGGAGAAATGTTTTTTATTTTCCTTCCTCATAGACAACATCAGGAGAAAGGTAACACCATGATATCCTAGCATCCTTCCTGGGGGAAGGGAGATGCCTAGGGTCCAGAACTTCATGTCCAAATTCACTGTACTCACCAGAGAAGAAAATCATTACTGTAAAGAAGGCTGAGCTTCAGACCATCTGGCCCTTAAAGTCCCACCCTAGGTTCATCATTGGTGGAAAAGAACATTTTCCTTAAAAGTTTCTGTCTGGTCAGCTCAGGCTTTCAACTAACCACAAAGCAGTCAGTGTGGTTGGCGGCTGGTCTTCTGTCCCCATTGGAGGTAAGTAATGCTCACAGAGCTAACTCTATTCTGGCAAACCGTATAGAACTTAACCTGGATGTGTGTTAGGGGATTACGGTGATGATAATGGAGGCCTCAGGATAATAGCAAAAGGAAAAGGAAACTATGGATGCAAAAGTTTTTGTGAAATCTAAATTAAGGAAATGATTGGTGCCATAAATGCTTTATAATGAAGTATTCACTTTCTTAAGGAATTCCTGGGCTCCCCATTTGGATACCTTCCCTAGAAGACATCCCTAGAAATGAGGAGAAAACTTCAGTCTAGTAAGGGACATGGATTGGATCCTAGTAATCCTAGGGATCACAGTCTGGAGTGGTACAAGATTTTAGATCTTTCTGCCACCTAGGTCTGTGTTTTTCCTGTATTTTGTTCTTCCTACCATGGTCAAACATACGGGAGTGGTTTATACTCCACTCAAACCCAGTCCAGCCTAATCCAGTCCATCACATCCCACCAAAACAGCCTGATAGGACTACTAAAAGATCTTTGTGACTTTCAAATATTTTCCCTCAATAAGTCTATGACCCACATAGAGATATACCTTTCTATTCCTAGCCTGTGTCGTAGAAGCCCTTCAAGTTTCTGCTAGCCCCCAGCTAGGCAGTTTGTGGTCTTCACCAATGACCAGAAAGGAATCTAGGAGTTTTCAAAAATCTGTTAATCTTGTATGTTCCATATGTATTAGTCATTCGGATCATTGTGGGCACAATATACTTTGAGTAGAACCTGGTGTTACTTTTCAATAAGCAGTCCCATGAACTGTCCAAAGGTCCCTAGAAAACAAATGGGCAATACATTAAAGGTATCCTCTTCCCTTTCCTCTTCTCAAGCCTTTTGCTAAGAAGTGCTATTCTCTTTATGTAAAGCCCAGAGGCCACAGACCTCTGTATTTGACTTCTGTGGTTCCAGGTTTTGTTTTCTTTCAATTCTTTTGAGATACAACATGGGAGAGTTGATAGACTTGGAGTCCGGAAGAAGTGCTAAAATCCCATTTCTAATATTTTATTTCCATAAGACCATCGAAATAATAGTATCATAGATCTAGAGTTGGAAGGGGCCTCAGAGATTATGAAGTCCAACTCCCTCATTTTACCAATAAGGAAATGGAGTCTTGGAGAGCTTAAACGACTTGCCCAGGGTCAGACAACTAATAAGTACCTGGAGTAAGAGTTGAACTCAAGTCTCCCAGATAATTATAGAGAGAAAACAACTTTGTTATCAGAGTGTTTTGTTTGACTGAACTATCGTCCATTCTTCTGCAGTCTAAATTACATAACTTTACTAAAATTGCCTCCCCTTCTTCTGTAGACTGAATAATAAAACCTGAATTAATCACTTTCATACTGCTTAGGTTGAATATTCAAAATCTTAATGCACACAGCATTTTTTGACTTCATAGGACTCCATAAATGCTGTATATGCAATCAGGAACTTTCAGACCAAATTTCCTTTAGGGACAGACTACATCCCATTTGTCCATTTAAATGCCATAGAAAGCTGTTGATTGGCTGTGTATTAGAAGTAGTCTTGAAAAAGTTATGTAAGTCAAATTTGAACCCTAGGAAACTAAACCTGCTACTAGTGATCAATCTTCCATAGTACATGGATAAATTTATTTTCCTTTCAGTTTGGCTACTCTTGTTATTTGACCTTGTCATGCAGATCTAGAAGTGGGTGAGATTCTCCCTGGATTCCCAAGGAACCCAAGCTAAAAAATTTCCTAATACTCCAAGCCTCAGGTCTTTGTCCACTGTATGATCTAGCTACCACCTAATATGTCATTTAATCTATCTAAGCCTAAGATAACTAACTCTCCAATACTATAAATTACACATGAGGATATATATCTATGAGGGCATTCCTAAACTGGAAGTTTCTATACCAAGAAAATCACAGGCCTTTGACTTTTGATTTATATATGATTACACACATAATTCATAATTGGACCCAAGACTGTTGCTGGTGTTTTCTCAGAATAGGGCAGAATCTAAAAGTGAGTGTCAGAGAAATCCTTATCGTCTCCCCAAAACTACTTCTGCAGTTGCCCTCTTGCTTCAAATGCTTTCAGTTAGTTCTGTCGTGGAAAATATCAGAAGTACATATCAGAAAGTCTTGTATCCTTGTCCAGAAATGGCTAATCTGTTTCACTACTGCTTCTGAACATTAGTTCATCTAGCAGTGGGGATAGTAGTTATAAAATGTAAATGCTGTTTCCCAATGACCTCTTTCTTCTAGAATTTATTGCATTCCCTGTCAAGGATGGCATTCATAAGTTGTAATTTCCCAGTAGCAATTTGAGAATAGTATACCTAAAAAGGGAGCATGGGATAGTGAATAGAGACCTGACCTTAAAGTCAGGAAGACTTGAATTCAAGGATCATCTCTTGCACATACTGGATGTATAACCTTAGGAAAGTCCTTTAGTCTCTTAGTGTCTGGAGAAACTCTATAATAATTAGTTAAAAAATAGTTGCTGCTCTTTATTTGTAGAAGGAGCTTCCTCACTGGGGATTCTTAAATCCGTGAAATTTCAAATTCAGTGAAAACAAACAAAAAACTTGGCTGTAAATTAAAAAAGAATTGAAAATAATTATTAAGCACATATTATACTCTAGGCACTATGATAGGTGCTGTGGATACATACACAAAATCTGACTGTAATGGCATTTGGTTAGCCCCTTACTTATAACCTAAAATCCAGTGGAAACAACTGTCAATTTATAAGATACTTTCACGTGACATAATGTTTCACTTAAATAATTAATGATGTCAGGTGAGGCAAGATTATGCATGTTGTAGGAACTGAAAGGAAAACTAGTTTGGAAGTCAAATCTGACTTGTAACTTTTATTTCTATTCCTTGTATCTAATCTTCCCAATTTGCAAAATGAAGAAGGTAAACTAGATAATCTCTAAGGTTCCTTCTAGATCTAAAATTCTATGAACTTATCTCTTTTTTCTTTTCAGGTCAGGGTCCTATCCAAGGCTTACCCAAATTTTGATTTTGCCATTTACCCTATTAGCTATCTCTTCTAGTTCATATCATCTTCAAATTGAACAGTAAAGCTTTTTGTTACGTCTTTAGACATTTAAAGGAAATTAATGTTGTTTCTGTGTCTTTTCAAGGATGAATTTATAAAAAAGTCACTTCAATAAGTTATTAGCTGCTCTGCTTTCAGGAGGGAGGGAGAGAGAGAGAGAGAGAGAGAGAGAGAGAGAGAGAGAGAGAGACAGAGAGAGAGAGAGAGAGACATACACACACACACACACACACACACACACACACAGAGACAGAGAGAGAAAGATCATATGACTGGTAATTGAAGTCTCCTATCACTACTAAATCATGCCTCTGTACCAGACTGGTGATCTATTTTCCAAACTTTTCATCTATTTCTTTTTATCTCTTTATCTATCCAAGTGCTCTATATTATGCTCCAAAGACAAAATTATTTGTTTCTCCCTCCTTTGAACTTTACTTAAATGATTCCTCCCCTCTAGTTCCTCAGTTTCTCATATTACTATGTCTTCTTGACACATAATGCCCCTCACACATTTTTTACCTATCCTATTTCCACTGAATAAAATATAACCCTCCAGAACTGATGAGGTGCTTGGGTGCTTGTGTTTGTACTTGGACCCCAATTTCTCCCTAGTCTCAGAAACACTGTCTCTGACAACCACTCCCCAGCCCAAGGACACTGTGCTTAGCAGTTATTCATGCGTGGGCCCCAGCACAACCCTTATCTCTCTGCCTGGTGCAGCTACACAAAGCTGGATGAGAGAGTGCCAGGCTGCTCAGGCCCCAGCCCTCAGATCATGTCTCTGGAAGCCTCCCAATTCCTTAGTAAGTTCCTGTCTTGTGAGAAAACTTTCCCTTGTTGCAGAGCATTCTCTCATCAAGGCACAGGGAGAGGGGTGCCTTGCCCAGCCCAAGGAGTTTTGTCCTTGGCCGGCCCAAGGACTCTTCCTCCTGGCAAACTCCAAAGATCCATACCTCTGTCATCTCCCTCCCTGTCTGGTATACTCCCTGTACTTTCTCATCCATAGGTCCCAAAGACACGTGGAACTTTAAATTACTTCATCAGTGTCCCTGGCATTCCTTTTCCATGCCCTTTTCCATATAAACCCTAGCTCTATTCTTATGTTGGATCTTCATACAGGTTGCACCCAGTAACTGTGAGTGTCTCACAGGGCTCTTTCTTGGGTCTTTTCATCTTTCTTTATACTATTTTACTTGGTAATCTTAGTAATCTTTACACCATTTTACTTTTTTTACACTATTTTACAATTTTTATCTCCATCCTGATGATTCTTAAAATCTCCCTATTCAGCCCTAACCTTTCTGCTGACCTTCAATATCCCATCTCCAACTGCCTATTGCACATCTGTAACTGGATGTTTTCTAGACATCTTGAATCCAATGTCTAAAACTGAACTCATGTTTTCCCCTGAACCCTCACTTCTTCCAGAATTTCCTGTTACTATTGAGGCCACCACCACCCTCCCAGTCCCTCAGGCTCACAACCTACGTGTCATCCTTTCCTTTTCACTCTTTTTCACCCCCATATCGTCTATTGACAAAGCCTGTTGATTTTATCTTCGTAGCGCTCACATACAACCCATTCTCTTTGATACTGCCACTGCCCTTGTGTAGGCCCTCATCACCTTAGGCCTGCCCTATTGCAATAGTCTGCTGATGAGTCTGCCTCCCTCAAGTTTCTCCCCATTCCAGTCCATTCTCTATTCAGCTGTCAAAGTGATCATTAAGCACACTTCCCTCTTCATAAACGGCTCTCTATTACCTTCAGGATCAAATACAAAATCATGTTTGGCTTTTAAAGCCTTTATAACCAGCCCCTCCCTATCTTTTCAGTCATCTTATACCTCACACCTGTCTCCCTCATGTACTCATCCAGTGACACCAGCCTCTTTGCTATTCTTTGAACAAGATACTCCATCTTCTGACTGTGGACATTTTCACTTTGTGTCCCCCATGCATGGAATGCTTTCCCTCACCTCTGTCTCCTTGCTTCCTTGGTTTCCTTCAAGTATTACCTAAAATCCTATCTTCTGCAAGAAGCCTTCTCCAATCCATCTTAATTCTAGTACCTTCCTTCTCTTGATTACTTCCAATCATATATAGGTATTTGAATGTTGTCTATCCCATTAGATTGTAATGTCCTCAAGGGCAAGGTTTTTGCCTTTCTTTGTTTCCCTGGCTAGCACTTAGCAAGTGACAGACACACAGTAAGCACTCAATTAATGTGTACTCTAAGTATACTTTGGATATTTGAGTATAGTCATTTGAGACAATGGCTTTTGCTACTTTCTCATTCCTTGGATTTTGTCTGCTTTGAATTCTGGGCATTTCAACTTCAATTCCTCTTTCATATTCTCTATCATATCTACTGTTTTGTTGTTCAGTTTTTTTTTCAGTCATATCTGACTCTTCATGGTCACATTTGGAGTTTTCATGGCAAAGATACTGGAGTGGTTTGCCATTTCCTTTTCCAGTTCATTTTACAGATAAGGAAATGACACAAACTTAGGCAAAGTGTTAAGTGACTTGCCCAGAGTCACACAGCTAGTATGTGTCTAAGGCAAGATTTAAACTCAGGAAGATGAGTCTTTCTGACTCCAGGCCTGGCACTCTATCCACATAGATGGTCTTTTTTTCTTCTCCTGCCACCTTTAATATGAAGCCCACTGCATTAGATTTGCAAGACAACTGACAAGTACATTATTGCCAGTTTCGGTAAGCAATGTTCCATCTCAGGACAAGGATCTTTCACCTATATGTTGTAAGCCATAATTCAGAAATGCACATCTCATTTTAAGACATCACACTGTTAGCTAGATTTTTGCTTTCTAAATTATTTTTCCCTTCTGTATCCCCTGTCTCTATAGATTCAATTTTTATCTCCATCCTGATGATTCTCGAAATCTACCTATATAGCCCTAACTTTTCTGCTTACCTTCAGTATTCCATCTCCAACTGCCTATTGCACATCTGCGACTGGATGTTATATGGAAATGGAGAAAATGGAGGAAAACACACCCTGTGTCTTTGCTGTCTTCAGTTGCTTACTGAAAACTTCAGTCATTGGCAACACTTTTTAAGTTCCTTGTGGTAGAAACATTTGTGCCCACATGGATCACTCAGTCAATAGCTGTCACTGGTTTAGAAAAGCTTTGGAGCATTCCTTGTTATGTCTTAGATATATGCCTCAGGAAGAAAATGGACCCCTCTTTTGTTGTTATCAGGTTGACAAGTCTCAGGACCCTTGAGTAGAGAATCTCCAACTACTACTCTGCTGTTCTTCTAAAACCCCAAATGTGGTCATGAAGAGTTGGACGTGACTAAAGTGACTGAACTTCAACCTCATCTATATAAAAATAGAGTTGATTTGTTTTAAAACACAGCCACCCCCAATCTCAGCTCAGCTAATGAAATCACAGTAATTAAGATCCAGACATGGAGATTTTAAATTAACTGTAAAAATGAATCAGCTCAAGGCCTAGAAAAATCCCTTTAATGAAGTGTAGACAAGTTTCTTGATTAATTTTGAAAGAGAGCTTGATATAATACTTTTACTTTCCCCTTATTTTCTGTAACTACATTAACTGATCTGAACAGGGTGATATTAAATCCATATCATCTTCTCACATAAGGTTACATGGATTTAGTATCACCCTGTTCAGATATGTAAATTGAAAGAGGGTAAAATGTGTAAAATGAAAGAGTTCTAATAGATGCCATTTAACATCACTTCCATTTCTAAATCTATGATCCTATGATCCCATGTATCCAAATTGTGCCTTCTTTCTATTGTACTCTGATTCCTTTAAATAGTAATAATAATTATTTTCAAGTGAATAGTATTTGGTTGTTTGACTCTTGACCCAGATCGCTCACTTTTTTTCTCCATCTTTAGGCCAAAGGCAGTTAAAATTCCTGACCTAGTATCCATACCCTGTGTCCCTCTCTATACGTGGACACTTATCTAAGTCACAGGACCTCCTGAGAATAAGGGGACTACCAAAATAAACTACTGAGGTAAAAAAGGATCTCAAAGTGACCGCTGTCTCACTCTCTCGTTCTGCCAGATGTACTGTTTGTGATTCAGATCTACTCTTTCACTCCTGAATCCTGTGTCACAACTACTGTAATGAATTTCATAATTCCTGACCTTGGATCTAGAGTAGGAACTGGTTATAGAGTCTACTTTGCTCACCAGTTCCTCTGAAGGGCAGCCTGGGAGTCGTAAAGAAGTTTTCATGGTACTCAGTCCAGATGAAGACCAATGTAAGGTTTTAGATTAATGAAAGGATAGGTTCTATGTGGGAGGTAAATAGCTACTGCTAACCCCTTATTCCTAACCATTCTATATTGTATTACCATTGTAGGTCCACATAGACTCTTGGCGTCCTGACCATGTGGGAAGAAAACATCACAAATGTCACTGAGTTCATCCTTGTGGGCTTCCCTACCTCCTTCTGGCTTCAGATCCTGCTTTTCATCCTATTCCTTGGAACCTACCTGTTAGTGTTGGTGGAAAATTTGGTTATCATCCTCACTGTCTGGGCCAATGGTTCCCTCCACAAGCCCATGTACTACTTCCTAGGTTGTATGTCCTTTCTGGAGATATGGTACATTTCTGTCACAGTCCCCAAAATGTTGACCGGCTTTCTTCTTCACCCTAATACCATCTCGTTCTTGAGCTGCATGACTCAACTGTACTTCTTCCTTTCACTTGCCTGCACAGAGTGTGTACTCCTGGCCGCCATGGCATATGATCGTTATGTTTCAATCTGTCAACCACTCCACTACCCAGTCATCATGACCATAGAACTCTGTATCCAGCTGACTGCCACCTCCTGGGTATGTGGCTTTTCCATTGGTATAGTCAAGGTCTATTACATATCACATGTCCTCTTCTGTGGTAACAATGTGTTAAACCACTTTTTTTGTGATGTTTCTCCCATCCTCAAACTGGCCTGCAAGAACTTTTCCATGGCTGAGATGGTGGACTTTATCCTAGCCATTGTTATTCTTGTATTCCCTTTCTTAGCCACTGTTCTCTCCTATGGCTTCATTATCTCCACTGTCCTGCACATCCGCTCAGTCTCTGGATGGCAAAAAGCCTTCTCTACTTGCAGTTCCCACCTCACAGTGGTGATAATCTTTTATATAGCTGTAATTTTCATGTATGTTCGGCCCCGGGCTATTGCCTCATTTAACTCCAACAAATTGATCTCAACCACATATGTAGTATTTATACCTATGCTGAATCCCATCATTTATTGTCTAAGGAATCAGGAGGTCAAAGGTGCCATCAGAAAGACTCTGAGCAGTAGTTGGGCCATAATCCTAAGAGATTCCTCTTTCTAAACTCCTATTTATGAGTAAGTATGGTCCTGATAACCAAACTCAGCTGAGATAAAGTAAACAAAGGGATCTACAGAACAATTTATCTATTGAACATTGAAGTAAAGAACATAAATAAGGTCTGAATGAGATACCAGAGATGCAAGAATTATTGAATATTAAATTTAAATTAGCATAATTGCCATTAAGTCTACTGTTATAACCATATAAAATTAAAAAGAATTTAAAACACATGATTATATAAATATATGCAAAAAAGCTTTCAGGAAGGTATCATAGTCATTCACAATAAAAATCCTAAAATAAATAAAAGAAAGCATGTCAGAAAAAGCTTAATTTAAAAAGATAACCAACAAAATTAATTATAAAAGATGAAATAGACCATTCCAACTATATAAAATTAGAGAGATTTTGAAGGAAAAAATAACAATAAACAGGAAGAAAAACTGGTAAGAAATAAAAGAAAATATTTACATGAAATATCTCTGAAGAAAGTCTGATATACAAAATATATAAGGAATTGATATAAGTGTAAGGTCTTCCAAAGTCTGACTGCAATTTTAAGTTTTAATCATTTCAGAAGTAAAATGTTACAAACTTTCCCCAAAAAATCATTTGACAGTATAATTATTTAAATTTCTTTTACTTTTTTTACTTTTTTTGATTTCTAAATAATAAATTTAAAATTTTAATAATGACCTAAGAAAAAAATAACCTAAAGTAAATTTCAAAAAGCCAAGAACTATAATTATTTCAATGAAGAATCACTGGAGAACATCTGAATAAGTACAAGGATAAAGCAATGATGCTTAACAGAAATAAAAGACTTAGATAAATGGAGAAATAGACATTTTTCATGATTGGGTCAGATCAGTATGATAAATATGGAAAAATTACCTAAATTAATTAGCAGATTTACTATTAATCGAATCAAATATCTAATTGGTTACCACATACACCTAGTTATAATGACATTAATTTAGAAGCTCTAAAAGTTTTAGAATGTCAAGAGAAATAATAAAAAAGAAATAAACAAACAAACAAAACAAGAGGAATGAATGGGCCCTAGAAGGTCTACATCTCAAACAATACTATAAAGTAATATTCATGAAAATATTTGCTAGTCATTAAAGAATAGAAAAGTAAGTCAGTGAAACTGACTGTACTAATCATGACACAAAACCAGTTGTTAACTGTTGCTGTTTTGTTTTTTCAGTCATGCCTGATTCTCCTTGACCCCATTTGGGATTTTCTTGGCAAAGATACTAGAGTGCTTTGCCATTTCTTTCTTCAGTTCATTTTATAGATGAAGAATAGAGGCAAACAGGGTTCAGTGACTTGCCCAGAGTCACACAGCTAATAAGTGTCTGAGGTTGAATTTGAACTCAGGTCCTCCTAACAGCGGGGCCTCCTGACTCTATCCACTGTGCTACAAAGATTAGCTAAATCCAAGTACACAAACTTTGGTCATGAGAAGATAGGGAAGTTTCCATTTAACAAGAACTTTCGAAAAAAACAACCTGTAGTTTGGCAGAAAGTTTGTTTAGACCAGCTATATTTATGCCATATAACATAATACTACACTTAAATATAAAATCATTTAAATTTATTTTTAAATGAAAGAAAAGACTTTTCACAATGCTGGATAGAGGAGTTAAAGTCAGAGATTGTTGCTCCAAATTTTCTGGTGACAATAAAGACATAGCATGGTCTGCCTGTGGATGATGAGTTCATCAGTACTAAATATCCGGTATTCTATCCTCTCTGAAAAAAGTAAACATTTTACTTATGTAAACAAGTTGCTTAGTTCTTTTGCCATCCCAATAAGGTTGTTCTTTTGCTTAAAAGGTCCTCATTAACTTTTACCTCCAGGCCATTCCTCCAAGGTATGATAGGCATTCAGATCCTCTACATACTTTGGTCCTTAGGAGATGTCTTCTTTCTTTAGGCTTTTTTCAAATGGTCTTGGATTTGATGTTGAGATGTCCCCCAAACAAGAGAGTTGGAGTCTTTAATACTGTGTATCTTGCCTTTAGTAATGAGATGCTTTCTAGTGGCTGCAAATAGATTAATTTGGATACTAACAGCATTACAAAGAAATGAATAATTGGTTTTTACAAAGGTCTTGTTTTTAGAACCAGGATGAGTTTGCATATCTTGTTCATGCAAAAGTATTGTTTACAGTTAATGAGATAAATGAGACCATATTTGTAAAACTCTTAAAACAGTGTCTGGCATATTAAAAAAAAAACACTCAATACTTATTTCATCCATTCAACAAGGGATTGAGGTGCTCAAAAAACAGACAAATTTGATTATGTAATATCAAGAACTTTTTGTGAACAAAAGAAATTTGGAAAAGAAATTGTTGTGTATGTGTGTGGGGGAAACCTTTTCATTCAATAACTCTGGTGCAAAAGTTTTGTATCCAAGATATATAGAGAATTGCTACAAATATACGTGTATATATGTTAATTGCAGAGAGAACGTTATTGGAGTCAATCTCCAATAAATGACTAACAGCTATGAATTCTTTTCAAAAGAGGAAATTCAAACTAACAGTCATAAGAAAATTATTCCAAATCATAAGATAAATGCAAATTAAAGCAATTCTGAAGTTTCATCTCACATTTGTTGAATTGGTAGAGATGAAAAAAAGAGATAATTAAAGTTTAATAAAAAGACTTTGGGAAGGCAAGCATACCAGCATACTGCCAGTGAAGCTGTGAATTGTTCCTAAGGTCCTCAAAAATTAATCTAATTATTTAAAATTTTATAAACTCTTATATATGTTGTCTCAGAGATTCTATTAGGTATATGTACTTTGCATATCAATGAAAATAATGAAATTCCCACATATATCACAAAATACTCTAAATAATACTTTTTTTGTTAAGATAGCAAAAACACCAGAAGTAAAGTGGGCAACCTTCCACCAGGGAAGTATTGAATGAACTATGGTTTTTAATGTAATGGGGTAGTCTTGTATCTTAAGAAACAATGACTGGAGAATTCAGAGAAACATGGGATAACTTGAATGAATTGATTCAGAGCAAAATAAGCAGAACCAGAGGAATATGTATGTCTGTATCTGTATATATGCATAATACATATATGGATATATGAAATTACTTCAATAATGTAATTTTTAAAGCATAAAAATCAACTCAACATGAACTATTTACAGTAAATAGGTAATGACACACATTTCCACCCCTTCAAGTAGAAGGAAGTGGGGGACACTACAGGTAGAGAATATTGCATGTAATAACAACTATAGTTGTTTTGCTTGACTGTTTTTCTTTTGTTGTTATTGTTACAAGGGTGGGGTCAATGAAGTTAATTATAAGGTTACATTGAGAAATGACTAGAATGTTTTAAAAAATCAATAAAACTTTAAAAATTACTTTTATTATCCCTAGACATTTTGTAGCCTTTGTATACATGACAAAGGGATTATCAGAAAGGTAATGGGGCAGACTTAGAGAAGGTACAGATCCTGAAATTTGTAGGCAATGTAAGGACTTCAAATAATCTAATGAAGACAATCTAAGGACAAAGTCATCAGGTAAGTTTCTTTCTTGTTCCCCATAGTGCTCTCTCTTATCTCCACATATTTACTTCTTTCTTTTCTCCCTAAAATATCTCCACCATTCCAAATTCTATCATTCTTTAAGGACTACCTGAAATGGCTCTTTTCTCCATAGTATATCTAGTACATATTGAGCTCTCTTCTTCCTGACACAGTCCTTAACTCATTTCCTATAGCTTGCTGCAGGTGGAAAAAAGAGCTCAACCAAAAATTAACCAGAATGAGAACCATGGGCTTAAGAGCTAAAAGGGAATCTCCTGATCTAGATCATCTAGTTTTCTCCCCTCACTTTAGGGATGAGGAAATTGAGGTGAAGGTAAAGTGAAATGATTTTATCCAAAGTTGCTTAGGTACAACACTCTTGAGTACCACCTGAACTAGATTAAAGTGTAATTGGAAATAGTTAACAAAATAAATAAATAATATATCATATGATAAAACAATATTACATTTTGAAACCAAGCAAATAGGAGGCCCTCAGAGATTTTATATGTTGTTTAATGGTTCCCATTTCTATTTGAGTTTGACAACATTGCTCTATGTCAATGAATTATGAAGTAACACAATCTCAGAAAAATCAAAATGGAAGGTGACCCAAAAGACGATGGAAAGATATATGATGAGTCTAGGCTGCCACATGCTACTGACAATGACGTCAACAATCAGATTATTCCACAATAAACTAATTAATCACTAAAATTTTATTTAGGACTCAATATATTCCAGGTGTTATGCTAGGCTTTAGGAACAAAAAGACAGAAGTCAAACAGTCCCTGCACACAAAAAGTTTACATAATCTGGATCCAATCTACTTTTCCAACCTCTTTTTGTTCATCCCTCTTCCTGCCCTTTATGTTCCAGAAAAACTAGACAACCGTTCCCTATCATGACACGCTACCTGTTGTGTTTATTCATTTACATAAGCTTTCTCCCATACTTGAAATATACTCCCTACTCCTTAGTACTTTTCTTCCTTCAACACAGCTCAAGTACCATCTTTTCAACAAATTATAACAGCATTCCTAGTTAGAAGTGTTCATTTCTACTTCCTCAAGTTACTTTGTATTATACTTATCTATGTTCATGTTGCATCATCTCAATAGAACGTAAGCTCCTCTAAGTCTGTAGGTATTTTTTGTTTTCTTTCTATATATCCAATATCCCTAGGACAGAACTTTGCACACAGTAGCCACCTAATTGTTCAGTTGAACTGAATTATACGTATTAAAAATATCTTCAAAGGACACACACACAAAGGTAGTGGATTGGTCACAAATAAAAAGCTTAAATGCTATGATACCTATGAAATAATAAAACCAAAGGGAAACCTTCAGCATAGTGGGCTAGTCTACTAATGATCTGCAGAAGGATGGAGGAGAAGGGGGAGAAACATGAGATGAGAAGGCTTGAATGAGTTATGAAATTCAGCATTGGGAGGAATACCCATACTATGCAGATTATAGATCTATTGGGGGTATTTCTGTATTTTCCTTCTTGGAATACAATGTATAGTAGTGAAATTACTGGTTTGATGGATAACAACACTTCAGTGACTTGTGTAAATTCTTTTCCTACCCAACTGCACTCTTTTGGACTTCATCACGCCCCAAGGAACTTCATCATCTTGCAAGATCCCTTCAACCTCAGTACTCCCACTTTCTTTGTATCCTGTACTCCCACTCTACTTTTTCAACCTATTTATGTTGGAGAGTAGAGTGGAAAGCTCCTCCCAAAACCCTAATTAAGGAGGACACCCCGGGTCAGCCATTTCTTCATTTCCCATCCATTTGCATTCCTGTGGACTATCTATCATGTTCCCAAACCAAATTTCTTCCCTTTGTCCCACCCTTAGATTTGTTAGCTTGTTTTTGTTTGTTATTTTCTGCTATTAGGTTGTAACTTCTTTAAGACTGTCTTTATTTTAATTATTTATATCCCTAGTACTTACAGCCAAATACCTGACACATAGAAAGTACTTAATAAATGTTTATGGTCTGACTGACTAGATCCACATTGTTTTCTGAAATGATTAGAACAATTCACAGGTTTACCAACAGTCTATTGGGACTCTCTTCATGCAATCCCTCCCATATTGATGCTCTATTTTTTGGGGTAAATTTTGTTAATTTCTGAGTATGAAGTGAAATCTCAGAGTTGTTTTAATTTGTAATTCCCTTATTTGTAATTTGAAGCAGGATTTCTAAACATCTTGGGTAATTTGCAATTTTTTTTGAAAATTGTTCATCCAGATATCGTGGCTTATACCTGTAATCTTTGAAACCGGGAAGGTTGAGGTTAGAGGATTGCTTGAACTCAGGTATTCTGAGTTGCAGAGGCCTAGGCTGGTCAGATGTCCACACTAAATTCAACATCTATAACTTGAGACCCTGGTAAAAAAAGGAACCACCATACTGTATAAAAAGGAACCACCATATTGTACAAAAAGGAGTGAAGCAATTCATGTAAGAAATGGAGTAAGTCTAAGCTTTTGTGCTGACTAGTCCACAAGAAAACATTTTACTTCTAGACTGGGCAAGATAAAGAGAAGAAGGAAGGAAGGGAAGAAAGAAAGGAGGAAGAAAGAGAGAATAGGAGAAAGGAAGAGAAAGAAAGAAGAAAAATAAAGGAGGGAAGAAAGGAAGAATGAACAGAAGGAAGAAAGGAAGATATTCATATTCTATAGGAAGAGTACCTTTTATCTTGATACCAATCCAAGAATCATCCTGAGTGCTGTCTCCCGCTGCCAAGGAGATAATCTGCAACAGCCAGTCATCTGAATGAGGGTGAATACTTCAAACATGTCTCTCTCATCTAAGCAACTTGGACCCAGGAGTAAAATGATACCCTGCCTTGACCACCAGGTAGAACCAAGGACTGGACATCTACCCTGTTGCCAAACATATGTCATTTCCTCCAAATACATGCATGCTTTTCTTGGAATTTAACAACCATATCAACATTACTTTTGTTACTGTGAAGGGCATAACAATTTATGATTCTGTGGATCTACTAAGAACTCCTTTGAAGATGAATTGTTCTTTTTGTTCTAGTGGCCTCCAAAGTTGGTGGGGGGAAGAATTCTGGAAGGTTGTTTTGGGTTATCAACCAATCAGAGGTTGGGAAGATAGGTCACATTCCATCCTCACAGAGAATGCCAGTCTTGGGGCTTATCTTCAACACAACCACTGTAAGCTTTATTCCCTTTAACCTTTACTCCTCCCCTTCTCTGTGGTTGAAGTTCTCATATCCCCTCTCCACCCGACTGCTTCTGATCCTAATGTAGGCCTAGTTATAACCTAACCACTGCATCAGTATCCACAGTAGCAGCTGCACTGATTCCATTAGGAAAATCCATTCCCTCCACACCAGTATATCAAAGGACAGTGTCAGGCATCCTGGGCTATTCTATGAAAGATTTGCAGAAAGATGAGGAAGGGCAGGGTATAACGGATGAGAAGGGTTGGATGAAGTATGATATCCAGCAATACGCTGTTGGTGCAGTTGTGAACTGATCCAATCATCCAGGAAAGCAATTTGGAACCATGCCCAAAGGGCAACAAAACTGTGCATACCCTTTGATCCAGCAACAGCACTACTAAGGCTGTAGCGCATACAGATCATGAAAAATGGAAAAGGACCTACATGGGCACAAATACTTATGGCAGTCCCTTTCATGGTGGCAAAGAACTAAAAAATGAGGCAATGCCCATCAACTGGGGAATGGCTGCACAAGCTGTGGTATATGGATGTAATGGAATATTATTGTACAATAAAAATGATGAACAGGAAGATTTCAGAAAATTCTGGAAAGACTTAAATGAACTGATGACGCAAAGTGAAATGAGCAGAACCAGTAAAACATAATTTCAGCCACATTTGTGCTGATCAACTGTGAATGACTCAGCTCTTCTCAGTATCACAATGATCTAGTACAAAGCACAAAGTACAAAGGACTCAAGAAGGAAAATGCTATCCCCATCCAGATAAAGAACTAATGGACTCTGAATGCAGATCAAAGCGTACTTTTTTCACTTTATTCTTTTTTTCATTTTTTTTCTTCCTTTTGATCTTTTTTCTTTCAGAACTGTGATTAATATGGAAATGTCTTACATGTTAGCACAAGAATAACCTATATCAAATTATCTACCATTTTAGGAAGAGGAGAGGAAGGAGGGAGGGAGAAAAGTTTGGAACTTAACATCTTATAAAAATGAATGCTTCAATTTTTCTTGACATATAATTGGGAAAAATAAAATGCTATTAATTAAAAATATATAAATTTTAAAAAAGAATGCTTAAGATCTCCTCAGAGATGCCCAATCATTCAGCAATGAAAGTTAACCAGGGGCACCAGGCCAGGAAACATGCCCATGGGACCCATTAAAACTATTGGCTCTGGACAAGGAGATTCACTTTGAGGTCATCTCAGCTTAGAGGTGATTGAGCTAAGCCATAGATCCATGCTGTGTAGGGGATATATGATGAAATAGCAGTCAATTCCCCCAAGAACAGGACACTGTCCTTCTTCTTCCCAGATGATGATGAGGACTGAGTATTGAACATTCCCTGTTGGGATCCTTTATCACTTTTTCTCCTCCTTTTTCTCCTCTCTTTGGTCTTTCCCCCTAACCTTACCAGCTTCCAAACTTCTAGACTCAAGAACCTTGATTCCTCTGCCTGGCTACAGGAGTTATTTCTTTTAGAAGTAAGTATAGGATTCCATGTTAGTAGGAGTTAGAGGAGAGATGTAGTTTCTTTTCCTTCCTCACAGACAGAAGTAGGAGAAAGGTGACACCGTGTTCCCCTAACATCCTTCCTGGGGGAGGGTCCAAAACTGCCTGTCCATGCTCACAAGCTTCACCAGAGAAGAAAAACACTACTGTAAAGATGGATAAGCCCCAAACCATCTGATCCCAGAAGTCCCAACTTACTCTTTTTTTTTTCCTGTAAAATCTGTTTGAGAAGCTTAAGTTTTGAAGTAACTACAAAACATACAGTTGGGTTGGGGGCTAGCCTTCTATCCCCATCAGAGGTAAGTAATATTCATGGAGAAGTATGTGTTCTGTCTCAGAGAGCTATGTAGAACCTGAATCTCGGTATGTGCTAGAGAGTGAAGTTAGAGATCTCAAGACAAGCAGCAAGAGGAAAAGGAAATTGGAACCCCAGAGTCTTTGTTAGTCTCAAATTAGATAAATGATTAATACCATGCATGCCTCATAATGACAGACCCACTTACACAAAGTGCTCATGTCTTTCCCATTTATAAACCTTCCCTAGGAGACATCTCTGGAAATGAGGAAAAAAACTGAAGTTTATTAAGACATATGAATTTGACCAGGGCCACTCAAGATACCACAATCAGGGCTGTGACTAGAATTCAGGTCTCTTCCTATTGGTCCAGATCCCTGGAATATCTGGGACATTGTTCTTACTACTGTAGTTCACCATGCTGGCTTGTTTTCTATTTTTATATACTACCCAAGCCCATCCCAGTCTAGCCCACTACATCCCACTGAAACAGCCTGACTGGACTAATAAAGAATCTTTGTGAATTGCAAGCATTTTTCCTGAATGAATTCATGACCACGTTAGAGGTTTCACTTTCTGTTTTTTAGCTGTGTCCACAGAAGTTCCTCTATTTCTACTATCCCTCAATTAGATAGCTTCTGCTCTTCTCCAATGAATATAAAGAAGTCTAAGCAACTGTCTGCAAAAATCTGTTAATGATTCTCCTGTATTTTCTAAATCCTTTAGTTATTTAAGTTGATATTAAAATATTTTGCTTTCATTAGTGTCTTGTGAAAAATAAGTCCATTCGGGGCAGCTAGGTGGTGCAGTGGATAGAGCACCAGCCCTGAAAGTCAGGAGGACCTGAGTTCAAATTTGGCCTCAGACCAAACACTTGACACTTACTAGCTTTCTGACCCTGGGCAAGTCACTTACCCCCAAATGCCTTTAAAAAACAAAGAAGAAGAAGAAAAAAGTAAGTCCATTCTAGGACATTTAGCTGCCCAAATGACCCCAGAAAAAGGATTAGGGAATGCATTATAAATAGGCCCTTCTTTGCTTTCTAAAGCCATTATCTCAGTGCTGCTGGTATCTTTATGGAGCTTCCAGAGATACCAGAACTCTGTTTTTGTCTTCTTCCTTTACTCAAAGTAATCACATGGCTCCATGGTTTATTTTCTTTTTCTACTTTTGAAAGGGAATATGCTATAGTTGATAGACTCCTGGATTTGGAATTAGGAAGATGTGCTGAGATCTTACCTGTGACACTTTCTTTCCTTATGATCATGGTAATAGTTTCATATGATCATAGATTTAGAGCCTGAAGGGAACCCTGAAACTGATTCCTATCCGTCCTTTAAAATGCAATTGAAATGCTACCTCCTGTAAGAAACATTTTTTCCTTGATTCTCCCTATCAATAATAATCCTCCCCTAAGATTTCACATTTATAAACCATACAATTCCAAATCACAGACTTTAGGGCTGGAAGGAACATACAGAGAGCATTTGCTCTAATCCCTTTATTTTATATATGGGAAGACTAAGGAACAGAGAAGTTCATTGATCTCCCTGAGTCACCCAAGTAGTGAATAGCATAGCAGAGATCTGAAAGCAAGTCATTTAACTCCAAATCCCGAGTACTTTCCACAAAACCATAATTGCCTTAATTACTTTTTTATTTATCTTTTTAATGTACTTAAGATATAACATGATTTGTTGTCATATGCATTTGTATTTTATTTCCCTACTATGTTGTAAGCTCCATTCAGTCAGGACTACCTAATATCTAACTTTGTCTCCCTCAGAGCTAAGCACAGTACTCAGAACATAGTAGATTCTCTAGAAATGATTTATTACAAGAAAATTTCACAGAAACTCTTTTGAAACTAATATCTGATCCAACTCGCAATATTAAAATGAGTTATCAAACATAAGTTAACATGATGAGCTTTATTTAAATATATGTATGTGTGTGTATATATATATATATATATATATATATTAAGATTCTGTTATATCATACCATGTGATATTAGAACCATAGACTTTAGAGTTGGGGAGGGGAGTTTTGGGGGAGTAAATCTCAAAGATCATCTATTATAACTCATTCCTTTTTTGAGTTAAGGAAACTGAGTCACAGAGAAGGAAAGTGATTTGCCTGAAATTACATAGTTTATGCAGCTTCAGGACTTGTACCAAGGTCTTTTTACTTCCCAAACATGACTCTTTCTTCCATACTACTTCTAAGGTGAAATGATTCCTAAAATATGTTTGCTAAGAGAAACAAGATGCATGGAATTTTAATCAGTTATTAATGAGAATGACCCTTATATACACAAGCATGTGACTGCTTAGAACCTCTTATTCCACATAGACTTTGCAATTTCTTCCAACCTCTTCCACTTAACTTGCTTTCAAGTTACTTAAAATGGTACTTCTCATATTAAATTAAGCTTTCACGATTCTCCTGGCTTCTAGTGCTTTCTCCTTGAAATTATGTTGTATTTGCATTTTTGTACTTACAAATCTATTGGCTGTTCCCACTAACCTCTAGAACATAAGCTTCTTTACAAAAGAACTTTTATTCTTTTCTTTGTGTCCTCATGACCTACTCTATTGCCTAGCACATAATTGGTGCTTAGTAAATGCTTATTGACCATCTCTTCTCAAAGTCTTTGTTTGGATCCACTAGTATATTATTGATAATAATGGCTATGATTTGTAGGACCAAAGCTTCAGGGAACCTGTTCTGATGATCAGGGATTGGGTTCCTTTGGGAGATTTCACACATAAGGACAAAGTTTAGGCCGTAGAGAAAGCTAGCTCCACTGACTCCCAGTGTAATCTTATGAAGATCATTTGCTCTCAATGGCTCTCAGTTTCCTGGTGCATGAAGTGAGGGAATTATGCTGAATTTTTCATTTATGAAATTCTGTGATTCTCTAAACCAGTTAGATACTGATACAGAGATAAAAGATACAGATGTACTGGACATAACTTTGCCCAGTTGGTGTAATTCCCAAGTACATGTTTAGTACAATATACCCAAACAGATAGCAGAGGGTAGTGAATAAAGAGCTAACCTTAAAGTCAGGTAGATTTGGGTTCGTAACCTTAGGAAAGTCACTTAATTTATCAATACCACAGGCAACTTGTTAAGACTATAAGTTGAAAAATAATTATTGATCTGCATCTGGAGAGGAAATTTTCTGACTAGGAGTCAGACCAATGAAATGATTGGTTCAAGGAGGGACAAAAACAAAATACAAATGAATACATAAGTAAAAAAAATCAAGCACCTATTAAGTGTGAAGAACTGTGCTTGATGCTGGAGATATAAATATACACTATCTGTCTGCATAATTTGTTTAATTATTCATGTATAAAATTATTCTTATGGAAAAACCTACTTGTATAACGTAATTTCATTCAATGTCAAATTTTCACCTCAGTAGTGAGTGATATTAGGTGGTATGGGTAGTATATATGGTAAGTACTGGTTAAAAAATTAAGTTGGCTGTCACAAAGGATATGTAACTTTCAAGTCACCACTTTCTTTTTTGTTTGTTTTGCTTTTGCTTTTTTTGGTGAGGCAATCAGGGTTAAGTGACTTGCCTGGGGTCACACAGCTAGTAAGTGTCAAGCATCTGAGGCTGGATTTGAATTCATGTCCTCTTGATTCCAAGGCCAGACCTCTATCCACTGTGCCATCTGGCTGCCCCTCACTTGTATTCTTTCTGTCTGATTTTCCAGATACATGAACTGAAATTCTTGGATTAAATGATCTGTAAAGATCCCTCCTAGCTTTAAAATTCTCTAGACCTATTATTTTAAATTTCAAAGTGTTTTTTTTATTTATACCATGATTTTTCTTTTAAAATTTTTTTCTGAATCTTGATTTTGCCATTCATCCCGTTAACTATCCCTTTCAGTTTTTCTTCAAATCATATAAGTACGACTTTTATATCATTGAAAATAACATTGACCAAAAGGAGGTCATAGCCAGAACCCTGTGACATACATTTAAACACTTCCCTGCAAACTTACACACAAGCATTAAACAACTAAATTCAACAAACACTGTTTAAATGCCTAATTGTGCAGGTTGGGAGCCTGAGAGAATGGGAAAATGGTATCAGCCTAGAGCCTTGGATCATTCCAGAGCTCAGTTGATATAATCACAGAAAGTAAGGGAGAGAGGTATGAAATTGCACACTGATCCATTTAATGGCATGATGGAATTAAAAGGGGATCCAGGCCACTGGATGTATTTTTATAGTTAGTCTTGGTTGTCATAATACTTCAGTTATTTTCTGTCACTACATCAAGTAGGGGCAGGGGTTAGGAAGCAAGAACCTATCTTCCTGCTTATATGTAAAATAAGGAAATTCTAGAAAATGGCTTTCAAAGTCCTATAGTCCCTTTAAGCTCCAAATCTGTGATCTTATGATTCTATGACTCCAAATTCTGTCTTCTTCCACAATAAAAGCTTGTCTCACAACAACAAGTTGTTGTTGTTATGTATATGGAATTAGTTTGCCTGACTCTTCGCTAAGATTCCTAAATTTGATCTCTATGCTCAAACCATTGGCATTTGAAGGTTCTTTGCTGCTCTTCATACTGTTTGCCATTATAAGTGATGGTCATTTTCTCTGTCACAAGACCTTTTGAGATCTAGGGTTCAGCCAGGATAAGCTGAGAAACAAACAAATACATAAAGTAACAATTGACCCAAAATTTCTGGCTCTGCCTTATGACCAATTTGTGAACCCAGATATACTTTCTCAGTTTTGAATCTTGTGCTAGGACTCTTCTGTAATCACTGATTCCTAATCTTGAATTGAGGATAGAACTGGTTACAGATTCTTCCCTGCTCTCTGGTTTCCATTAAGGGCAGTCTGAGGGCTCTCAAGAGATTTCCATTGCATTCTGTCCAAAATAGAGACAGATAAATGTCTTTAAGCTGAAGAAAGGATGTGTGATACACAAGGATAAATAGCATTTGCCTACTGCTGCCCCTTCATTCCTCACCATTCTATATTGCATTGCCTTTGTAGGTCCCAACAGCCCTTGACATTCAAACAATGAAGGAAGAAAACATCACTAACATCACTGAGTTTATCCTTGTGGGCTTCCCAACTGCTGTCTGGCTGCAGATTCTGCTCTTCATCCTCTTCCTTGGAAACTATCTATTTGTACTGTTGGAGAATCTGGTCATCATCCTCACTGTCTGGGTCAATGGTTCCCTCCTCAAGCCCATGTACTACTTCCTGAGTAGCATGTCCTTCTTGGAGATATGGTACATTTCTGTCACTGTCCCCAAGATGCTTGCTGGGTTTCTCCTTCATCCTAACACCATCTCCTTCCTGGGCTGCATGACTCAACTCTACTTCTTCATTTCACTTGTCTGCACAGAATGTGTGCTCCTGGCTGCCATGGCATATGACCGTTATGTGGCAATTTGCCATCCACTCCACTACCCAGTCATCATGACTACAGAGTTCTGTATGCAGCTGACTGTAAGTTCCTGGGTATGTGGCTTTTCTATTGCTGTAGCCAAGGTTTATTTCATCTCACGTGTCAACTTCTGTAGTAATAATGTCTTAAACCACTTTTTTTGTGATGTTTCTCCCATCCTAAAACTGGCTTGCAAGAATTTTTCTATGGCTGAGACAGTGGACTTTAGCTTAGCCTTTGTGATCCTTATATTCCCTTTCTCAGCTACTGTTCTCTCATATGGCTTCATTATCTCCACTGTCCTGCACATCCCCTCAGCCTCTGGACGACAAAAAGCTTTCTCCACCTGTGTTTCTCACCTCACTGTGGTAGTCATCTATTATATGGCAGTAATCTTCATGCATGTTCGGCCTCGAGCCATTGCTTCCTTCAATTCCAACAAATTGATCTCAGCCATATATGCAGTCCTTACACCTATGTTAAATCCCATCATCTACTGCCTGAGGAACCAAGATATCAAGGATGCCATCAAGAAGACCTTGGTCAATGGCTGTTGCCTGTTCTGGAGAGATACTTCTTTCTGAAGAGACCTATTCATTTCTTGGCCCAAGTACTAGGCAGAAGCTCAAGATTATTTATAGAAGGGAGAAGGATATTTTGTACTTATATAGTACTAGGAAACTACCAGTTGAAAAAGTATAAACTGCCAAGTGAGTGATATTAAACATTAAACATAATATTCAATATATCTATTTCAAAAATTATTTTCAATAAATGAAAAATAAGACACTCTACCAAATTCCTTTATTAAGGTGAGTTCTGATTGAATCAATAAATCACCTCATTTTCCTTAAGCAGATGAAAACACCTATCTATTGAATGACTTAATTAAAGACATTGTACTAGCTGTGAAAAGTCCTTAATTTGGAATGCATGAAAGTCATTGAATGAAATGACTAAACAAGAAACGTATTGGAATTTCTTGAGAAGACTCATATGTGTCTTGGGGGGTTGAGGTATTATAAAATAAAAAGCCAGTTCAGAACTGGCTTTGGCACTGGCTAGGTTGGCCAGAAGTATTTCTAGCCAATTTTTGAGAGAGAATTCTGTGAGCAATAGGAGATGTTTCTTTCTACTAAATCTCTTCTTTGCTACTTTGATCAAATGAGGGGCTTGTGAATATTTAAGTAAAAACATTAAACAAAATCTTACCAAAGAGATTCCTGAAATATAAAGAAAAATTTACTATGGTCATGTTGATTTATATAAGAAATGTAAGGAAAATTGGGAATGGTTGGGATATTTTGCATGAGCAATTTGAGGTGAGTTGGTGTGGTTTAAGCTTCAAGCATAACCTTAAAGCTTGGAAAGATATTCCACTTCAAGACACTCTTTTGTCCTGGTAAAACATTATCTCTGTGTTCCAAAAACATTTTTGTATCTATAGCTAGCTAATAATATTAGCTAATAACTATATAGTACTTATTATGTGCATGATACCTTTATAAAACAAACTTTTTTTTGTGATAATTCCCTATGGCTGTGAATTATAAAGTAACATAATTCCAGAAGAATCAAAAGTGAATGGGATTCAAAGGGCAATGGAAAGAAATTTGGTGGTTAGAAGCAGACTATAGTGTATTACCAACAATGACACTTTTGATCTGTCTCCTGTATAATACGTCTTTTTTCTCTTTTCAGCCCTATGTTCCTTTGTGTATCTTTTGTACTCCTCTTCACGAACTCTATGTTTCATTCTAATTGAACTACTAGTTATTCTCTGAAGTCATTCCACTCCTTCCTCCATTCGCTTGTGCAATCTGCAAAACAACATTTTATCATCTGCACTTCTTAAAATCCTTATCTTTTTTTTCAAAGCTCAGATCAAGTGTCAACTTCTCAACAAATCCTGGATCCTCTCTGTTGCTATGTTCTCTCTCTCCTCATAGCTTTGTTTTATATTAATCTGTGAACATTCTATTTTTCCCCAGTAGAACATAAACTCTTTGAGGACAGGGATTTATTCTTTTTTGTCTGTATTCACCGTGCCTAGCACAGTGTCTCTATTATATGCCTATGTGGCACATAGTGGGAACTTTGTACCTTGTTGAATTAAACTGACTTGAAATTAATTGCACATACAAAACAGATTACCAAAGGATATTTAACACTAAAAAAAAAACCTGGGCAGGTCACATATAAAAATCCTGCATTCTTAAATATTACAATGACCATAAGAAAGACTCCAGAACACTAGGTAGAATTGACTATTGAGATATGAATTAAAATCATCACCATCATCATCATTATCAGTATAGCTAACATTTATATAATACGTTAAGGATTGCAAAGTGTTTTCCACATGTTAACTCAATTGATCCCTCACAACAACCTGGATGGAGTTAGGTGTTATTATTATCCCCATTTTGCAGATGAGGAAAGTGAGGCACAGAGAGGTTGAGTGACAGAATCGCACAGCTAGTCAGTATCTAAGGCAGGATTCACATTCAGGTCTTTCTCATTCTAAGGTGTATGCTCTATCTACTATGCCACAATTTGCTTATTATACAAGATTAGAAGGTATAAGTGAGTTATCATATCCATCAACAGAAGCAAAGCCAACATCAAGGAGATAATGAATCTATCAAAGTATGATTATGGAAATTAAATGTAATTATTTTATATTTTGTTTATTATGCATCATCATATATTTATTGATTATTCATTTATATGTTCTTATATCTTATTTTTATTCAGTTCAATCATTGTTTATTAAACATCTACTGTGTGCCAGGCAATAGACATACAAAGGCAAGAACAAAATATGCATTTTTGCCTTATGCAATTTGCATTGAATTCATGGGAAATTATATGCATATAATATAATATTAGATATATATATATGTGTATACATGTATATGTATATGTGTATAAAAATATTTATATATATAAATCCAATTTGGATAGGACAGAGCACTAAAATTGGAGATACAGGAAATTTTTTTCTTATTTTTAAAAGTTGTGTTACCTCATGATCACATAGTTCATGGGAACTGATTGGCTTAGCTTAAGTCCACATTTTTAGAATTCACACAAACATACCTAGATGGCCACAAAGACAAGTATATGACTTCTAAGTTGTTCCTTCAGCTGTTAGATGGAAATCATTCCCCTTGAGAAGAAAGAAAACAATCTTTTTTTTCCTTTTTTTCAAACACAATTATATGTAATAGATATATCTTACAGGAAAAAGGTTACATTTCCCACAATAACTAGGCCCAGAGTTGAAATTCTCAGAGGAGGATTCCATTTTTCATAGTGTTGTATGACTAGACAGAGATAAGAATGGCAAGGATAGAATTTTATGAAAATGGAGATTTAATGAGGATTTCTGCCAGATTTTGTAGGACTTAAGGCATTTCAGAGACTGCAGTAGAGTACACAGGAACTCAGATAATTTCTTGTGGTCCACAGAGCATGGAGAAACAATATCTAAACAGCAAAAGAGCTTTAGTGACTAGTTGATTATCCCTGAGATAATGGAAACATTGTATAGGTGATGTTTCCCATCAATCACTCTGAATGCAGAAAAATCTTGCCCAATTTGGCTTTTTTACAAGGTCTATGTGGTTGGAAAGTTTTTTTCTAAAATGAGTTCCCCAGGATTCTAGGGGAAATAGGGTGATAACAATCTCCTAGGATATGAGCTGAGATTGATTTGTTTGTTCTACTAAATATTTCATTTCTAGCTAAATGTTTTATTGTGTTGATGCAACTTCTCCCATGGGTCTGTTAGTATTCTGAGTAACTGAATAACTCAAGTGCTCAGTTTTGAGCAAAAAAATACTTGTAATACCCAGGGCTTCTCTCACACATGGGACCCCCATCAACTGAGGGACACAAGAAAGCCAACTCAGGTTTGAGGTATTTTGTGGTTTAGTATATACTCAGAGACATAACTCATGAGCTCTCACAAAAACATAGTTTTATAAGACCAACCAGAAGTTACATCAGTTTAAACTAACAATCAAGGAACATGTAAAAAAAAAAGTAATGAGATATCATTCTCACATATACGGATACCATCTCCTAAAGGTTATAACATAACAAATAAACATAACATAACATAACATAACATAACATAACATAACATAACATAACATAACATAACATAACATA
>NW_020948840.1:3048893-3153260 GCF_900497805.2 Vombatus ursinus | reverse complement strand
TAACATAACATAACATAACATAACATAACATAACATAACATAACATAGCATAACATAACATAATGTAACATAACACAACAAGGAATAGCAGGGAGTCCAATGACACAAGATCGCATACTATGTAGAGGGAAGTAAGCCAATAAGAAGACTAGAAAGGTGGAACAGGGCCAGGTTATGAAGGACTTTAAAATCCAGAGGGGAAAAATGTAGAGAACATGTATTTCTTAAAAGGGCATGCATGGTCAGGGAATGTGTGTGAATGGGAACTTACATAGGAAATGCATGTTAGTAAGGAACATATGCTTTGGAGATCACACAGGGAATATATGTGGACATAAAAACAAATTTTATGTAGCCCATGCCTCTGATGCTGCAAAGCCATGATACAAACTTGTTTCATCAGGTGAGTGGCTGTCACCACTGAACTGGGCTCAGCTACTGCTGTTTTCTCAACTTTAATATTCTCTATTCATCTTCATCTATTGCTGATTATCTTTGGCCCTTCTCCATTCCTAAGTTACTATTGGTTTTGAAGATTTTCATCATCTTTGAAAACAAAACACTTATGTACAGTGACTCTCAGTGTGATTTCCCCTTGGTTTATCACAAAGGCACAGTCCTTTCTCCTTTTGATCTAGATTTTCCTTTTCCTATTTGTACACAATTTCAAATCAGCCTAGCCTTGTAATTTATACAGCATGTTCTTCTGCTTGTGAGATTCCAATTTTGTTGTCATTTGGAAATAGTGATTACTTTTACTTATTGTGGTATGAGTTTGCAGTGAGGCTTTGAGGCCAGAATTATAAATAACTCAAATGTTTTAGAAAATTGTTTGTATAGAGTATGCATGTAATGGACAGAATTAAATACGCTATACCAGTTCCTGAAAATTTGGGATATTTCCTTCCTTCCCAAAATTTCCCTTAGATACTATGATATTTTCCACTAACAATTAAGGGGATGATGGGACTAGAGTATATATGATGAACTCTGCTAGTGTGGTAAAGGAGAAACTAACCTTCTTGAATATTAATGAAAAGTATATCTTTGAGAGCCAAAAAAAAGATATCAGTAGAACAACTGAAACATAAAAGGGCTTATTTTAAATATATCCATAACTCAAATACAAAACAAAATAAAGACCATAGAGATTTACAAATATGAGGCTAGTATCTGGTTGTCATGGTAATTTTAAGAACTTCCAAGAAAGCTGTGAACAAGGTACTGCCATATCTCTACTTTGCAGTTTCCTCTATGTATACAGCTACATTATTCCCATAAAAATTTTAATTTTTAAAATTTAAATTTAAACCCAATTCTTGCAATGTCCAGACTTTCATCTAAGATGTTACTAAGATCATGATTTGAAATGATCTTTGGGAGTTAGCATATTCCTATCTAGTAGCAACACACTGATACTGATAAATTCAAGGACTTTAAATTAATGTTATTGAGAATAAGGACCCAAATCTTTGAGTGTTTAAGAGAAATTACAGCAAAGACTCTATATTCTTTGTCCTTCCTTTCTCTGACTGGACTTAAGTCAAGGAGAAAAGATTCATCAACTAGCTTGTGCTCAGGACTTGCTTGGCTCACAGTTCATACAGAGAACCTATTTCTGGGATTAAGAAACTTTATTGTGAGGCTTGAGATGTAATGGTTTGGAAAATTTTTCTTAGCTTGAAGTGAGGGCCATTGGAGGCAGGTGAATTGGCCTTGGATATGGGATCTGATAATGCAATCCTATTTCAATTCTTGCTGTACATTCATCTATACATTGTTTAATTACTTCTGAATCCATAAGATTTTTGTTTTTCCAGAACATTCTGGCTTCATTTACAATGTACTGCTTTTCTCTGATAGTGTCTTCCATCTGCCCTGATGCTGCATGTCACCTCCTTGCAAGCCTGAAAATCCTGTGGTACAAGCTGAGAACTTCTTGTCATGTTGCTGTTGTCATGTCTTATGCTCACATTGTGTCCATCATGCCTTCTGCCCCACCCACAGTTCAGAGGAGGAGATGAGGGAGTGTTGGGAGTCCTGTGGAGCCGATGGGGACAGACTGGGGTCTGGGCCTAAGATACTATTTGTTAGATTGAAGCTGACTTGTAGTGGGTTCACTACTTGTAATCATATCCCCAGATATTTTCTAGGCACAATCAGTCAGACAGCCAGCAAAAATCTATGTACTTATATTGTCTTTATTTTTCACTCCTTTTTCATCCTTCTACTTTTGCAGATTCTTCAGTCTCCACTCTTACCTAAATTATGGCCTGAAATTCCTTTTGACTCCTACAATATCCCTGGATCACTAGCCTGAGTTCCTTTCAAATTCTTTTGATAACTTACTTAGCCAAACTGTGAAATGAAAGCAAGCTTGGGAGTATCTAGAGTTGGTTGGATCACAGCTTATTTGAAAAAACTTGGAAGTTACCAATTTTTAAATTAAGAACAGATATCTCATACATATTGTGTCTTTTATCTCATCAAATTACATCAAATAAGATCAAGTCAAATCGGCAAGCATTTATTAAACGCACGTTAATGTTAGGCATTGTGCTAAGCTCTAGGGATGTAAAGAAAGGCAAAAATTGTCCCTATTCAAATAGTTTCATAAAAACCTGAGAAAGCTGATGCAAAGTGAAGTGAGCAGACCAGGAGAATATTGTACACATCAATATTATAATAATGATCAATTGTGAAAGACTTAGCTATTCTGATCAAGACAATGATCTAAGACAATTTCAAAAGACCGAGGAGGAAAAACACTAAGAACTGATGAACTCTGAGTATAGATTGAAGCATGCTTCTCTCCCCCATTTTCTTTGTTTCTTCTTTCTATTATTTCTTTTTCACAACATGACTAATATAAAAATATGATTTTCATGACTTCATTTGTATAATTGATATCATATTGCTTGCTTGCCTTCTCAGTGAGTGGAGGTAGGAAGGGTAGGAGGGAGGGAGAAAATTGAGAACTAAAATGTTTTTAAATGAATGTTAAAAATAACCTATCCTGGGGCAGTTAGGTGGTGCAGTGGATAGATCACTGGCCCTGGAGTCAGGCCCTGAATTCAAATCTGGCCTCAGACACTTGACACTAGCTGTGTGACCCTGGGCAAGTCACTTAACCCCATTGCCTAGCCAAAAAAAAAACCCAAAAAAACTTATCCAAAAAAATAGTAGTCTCTGCTGTCAAGGAGCTCATAGTCTAATGAGGGAGAGAACATACAAAGAACTATGTACAAACAAGAGTTCAAAGATAAATTAAAAATAACCTTAGAGGAAAGCATTAAAGTTAAGGAAGACAGGAAAAGTCTTCCTGTAAAAAGTGGAACTTTGGCTGATGTTTGAAGGGAGCCAAAAATGAGGCTGAGAAGTAGAGATTTCTAGGCATGAGAGATAGAGGAAATTCACAATATGTAGATTAAGTGTGTGCTCAAGGAATAGCAGGGAGTCCAATGACACAAGATCGCATACTATGTGGAGGGAAGTAAGCCAATAAGAAGACTGGAAAGGTGGAACAGGGCCAGGCTATGAAGGACTTTAAAATCCAAATACATTTTATTATGCTTGATCCTTGAGGTAGTTGGAAAGCATTGGAATTTGTTGAATAAAGTAAGTGGGGAGAAGGGTGGCAGGAACAGACTTGAACTTTAGGAAGATCAATTTGACAGCTGAGTGCAGAAAGAGTGGGGAGATATTTGAGATGGGGAGACCAACCAGTAGGTTATCCCACTGGTCCAAGAATGAAGTGATGGGGGCCTGCACTTGTGAGGTGTCAGTGTCAGAGGAGAGAAGAAAGCATATTTAAAATGTCAGGACCGCCGCTCCAAGACCACACCTTTTTTATATTGTTAGGAGACACCTTGTTTTCCAGAGGTAAAGCCCAACAAGAAAGCCATACCCTGAGCTTGGCGTAAGAACAATCCTTTGTGCTCAACCTCTGGATGAACTTTGCTATAGCTAAATCACAAAACTGATGGTCCCTGAGCTCAGGCAAGCACCAGCAGGAACCATGTCTCACTCATGAAGCCCTGCTATGAATGGACTTTTTGTCACTAGGCAACCTTGTCTCACTGTTGCTGTTATGCCTCATCATTGTTGCTATACCTCACTGCTTGATTCTTTGTCTAGTCACAACTATATGTATCAAGACACAGTCTCACTGCTTTGGGTCTCCTCGGTCCTAGAAGAGACCACATACACATCTAGTTTTCCTTCTCCAACAGAGTAAAGAAGGCTTTCTAATCATAATCTCTGCCAGCTCTTTGGTCATCTGTTTTTTCAGAGTTGAAAAAAAGATTTTATGGGAGTAGAGACCAAGATGGCAGAGTAAAGCAGGAACTCGCTTGAATTCTCCCAAATTCACCTCCAAACAACTATAAAATAACACCCCAAAATAACAAAAGTGGCAGAAACAACAAAAGAGTAGAGTGAAACAATTCTCCAGTTCAAGATAACTTAAGAATGTTAGCAGTTCTTTCTCAGTCCAGTCAAAGGAAGGCCCAGTCCAGTGTAGAAGGCATCAGAGCAATCCAGCAGCAGGCAATGGCCCAGAAAGCCAGCAGCAAGACCATGCACCCTGGTACAGGGCAGCTGTGAGCAGTGCAACAAACCAGTGACAAGACCCCAGGCCCCTAGCACAACAGGCCAAAAGAGAAGCCCCTCGCCCCTAATACAAGAAGCTTGGGACAGTGACCTCTCCACCCCAGGAACAGGATCCAAGTTTAAAATAAAATCTAAAAATCACAAAATAGGCTGGAGGGAAAAAAAAGCAAAAAAAAAAAAAAAAAAGAAGAAGAAGAACCTAACCATAGAAAGTAATATGGTGACAGAGAAGATCAAAACACACTCAGAAGAGGAAGGACAACAATGTCAAAACAGTGACATGCAAAGCCATTAAGAAAAATATGAATTGGTCTTAGCCCTGGCCCTGCCCCCCATAAAAAAGACTTCTGGAAGAGATCAAAAAGGGTAAGAGAGGTAAAAGAATAACTGGGGAAATAAATGAGAATGATGCAAGAAAATCATGGAAAAAGCCAACAGTTTTATAAAGAAACCACAAAAAATTGGGAAAAAAATTTGTACAGAAATTCACTGAAGAAAAATATTCCTTAAGAAGAACTGGCCAAATGAAAAAGGAGGTTTGAAAGCTCACTGAAGGAAATATTTTTTTTCAAACTATAATTGGGCAAGTGGAAACTAATGATTCCACATGACATCAAGAAATAATAAAATAGGCAGGTAGGTGGCACAGTGGATAAAGATCCAGCCTTGGAGACAGGAGAACCTGAATTCAAATATGGGCTCAGACACTTGACATTTACAAGCTGTGTGACTATGAACAAGTCACTTAACCCTGATTGCCTCACCAAAAAAGCAAAACAATAATAATAATAATAATAATAAAACAAAATATATGAATGAAAAAATAGAAGAAAATGAGAAATATCTCATTGGAAAAACTACTGACCCAGAAAATAGATCCAGGAGAGATAATTTGAGAATTATTGGACTAGTTGAAATCCATGATAAAAAATAGCCTGGACATCATATTTCAAGAAATTATCAAGGGAAATTGCCTTATATCCTAGAAGCAAAGGGAAAATAGACATTTAAAGAATCCACTAATTACCTCCTCAAAGAGATCTCAAAATAAAAACTCCCAGGAATAGCATAGCCAAATTCAAGAGCTCCCAGGTCAAGGAAAAATATTAGAAGTAGCCAGAAAGAAACAATTCACATATTGTGGAGCCACAGTTAGGATTACAACAGGATTTAGAAGCTTCTACACTAAAGGATCAAAGGGCTTGGAATATGGTATTCCAGAGGGCAAAGGAGTGAGGATCACAACCAAGAATCACTGCTCATAGAACTAAATATAGTTCTTCATGGGAAAATGGACATTTAATGAAAATGGACTTTCAAACATTCCTGATAAGAAGACTAGAGCTGAAGAGTAAATATGATTTTCAAATATAAGACTCAGGAGAAGTACAAAAAGGTAAAAAGACAGGAGAAAATATAAAGGATTCAAAAATGTTAAACTGTTTACATCACTACATGGGAAGATGATACTTGTAACTCTTATGAATTTTATCACTATTAGGGCAGTTAGAAGTAGTCTACATAGACAGAGGGCATGAGTATAAGTTGGCTTTGATGGGATGATATTCAAAAAACAAAATTAAGGTGAAAGAAAGAGAATTGCACTGAGAGAAAAGGTAAGTGAGAGGTAGAGTGGATAAATTGTCTTACATGAAGAGGTGCAAAAGACCTATCACAGTGAAGGGAAAGATGGGGGTGAGTATCACTTGAGCCTTACTCTCATTGGAATTGTCTCAAAGAGGGAATACTATACACACTCTTTTTGGTATAGAAATATATCTCACTCAATAGGGAAGAAGGAAGGGAAGGGATAAGATAAGGGTTAGACTGATAGAAGGAGAGGCAGATTGGAGAAGGCAGTGATCAGAAGTAAAACACTGCTGGAGAAGGACAAAGGAGGGAGGGGGAGAGAGAGAGAGACAGAGAGAGAGAGAGAGAGTAAGGAAGGAGAGAGAGAACAGGATGGAGGGAAATACATAGCTACTAATCATAATTGTGAATGTTAATGGGATGAACTCACCCAAAAATGGAAGTGGATAGCAGAGTGGATTAAAAAACAGAATCCTAGGAATATGTTATTAACAAAGAATATATGTGAAGCAGAGACTCATAAACAGAATAAAGGTAAGGGGCTGGAGCAGAATATATTATGCTTTAGCAAAAGTAAAAAAAAAATAGGGGTAGCAATCATGATCTCAGACAAAGCAAAGGCAAATATAGACCTAATTAAAAGAGATAAGGAAAAAATTACATCTTGCTAAGAGGTACCATCGACAATGACGTAATATCAGTATTAAACATGTATGCACTAAATGGTATAGCATCCACATTTTTAAAGGATAAATTGAATTAATTACAGGAGAAAATAGACAGTAAAACTATACTAGTGAGGGGCATCAATTTTCCCCTCTCAGAATTAGGTAATTCTAACAAAAAAATTAAACAAGAAAAGAGTTAAGGAGGTCAATATAATTTTAGAAAAGTTAGCTATGATAGACCTCTGTAGAAAATTGAATAGGGATATAAATGAATATACCATTTTCTCAGCAGTACATAGCACCTACACAAAAACTGACCATGTATTAGGGCATAAAACCTCACAAACAAACACAGAAAGGGAGAAATATTAAACAGATATTTTTCAGATCATAATGCAATAAAATTACATTTAATTAAGGGCCATGGAAAGGTAGATTAAAAATTAATTGGAAACTAAATAATCTAATCTTAACTAATGAATGGTCAAAGAACAAATCATAAAAATAATCTATTATTTCATTGAAGAGGAGGATAAATATGAGACAACATATGAAAATTTGTGGGATGCAGCCAAAGCAGTACTTAGGGGAAATTTTGTATCTCTAAATGCTTACATCAATAAAATAGAGGAAAAAAACAGATCAATGAATTTCATATGCAACAAAAAAAAATAGAAAAAGAGTAAATTAACAATCCCAAATGGAATACCAAATTGGAAATCCTAAAAATAAAAAAAAGATTAATAAAACTGAAAGTAAGAAAACCATTGAACTGATAAATAATATCAGAAGCTGGTTTTATGGGAAAAAAACAATAAACTAAGTGTTAAGTAGATATGTTGGGCTAAAGAAATTTTACTATGCTTGTAGACTCCCGTGAAATTTATACTTGCAATCCAGATCGCTGCATTTTACATTTTTCTGTATGTTTCAAAGTACCATTTGTACTGAGCACACCATAGAGTGAGAATTATCCAAAGTCCATTGATTTTAGCATGTATTTTTGTTTGTAAACAAAATTATAGTAATTTCTTGAACATTTTTTGGAAAACAATTGTATAAAAATGTATGTATCTGCTTCTAGATTCAATGTGTAATTAAAATATTCATTCACGAAATAATCTGCTTAGTGTTCTATATTTGATAATCTGAAGTAAATTTTAATTAAAACAATAAAACAGATAATTCAAAGGTAAATTTGATTTTAAAAAAAGAAAGAATACCTAATTATCAATGAAAAGGGTGAATTTCTCAATGAAAAAGGAAATTAAAACAATTATTAGGAGCTATTTTGCTTAATTATATGCCAATAAATCTGATAATCTAAGAAACATAGATGAATATTTACAAAAATATAAATTGCCCAGATTAACAAAAGAGGAACTAGAATGCTTAAAAAACCTCATCTTGGAAAACAAAGGAATTGAATAAGCCATCAATGAACTCCCTAAGAAAAAATTTCCAGGGCCAGAAGTATTTACAAGAGAATTCTACCAAACATTTAAAGAACAATTCCAATACTCTATAAACTATTTGGAAGAATAGGCAAAGGAGTCTTACTAATTTTTTATAGCACAAATATGGTACTGATACCTAAACCAGGAAGAGTGAAAACAGAGACAGAAAACTATAAATCACTTTCTCTAATGAATGTTGATGTAAAATTAAAATAAAATACTAGCAAGGAGATTAAAACAATGAATGTATCACAAGAATCATATGTTATGGTCAGGTGAGATTTGTACCAGGAATGCAAGATTGGTTCAATATTAGAAAAACTATCAACATAATTGGCCACATTAGTAACAAAACCAACAGAAATCATATTATTGTCTCAATAGATACAGAAAAAGCTTTTGGCAAAATATAGCACCTATTTCTATTAAAAATACTAGAGAGCATAGGAATAAAAGGAGCAGTCCTTAAACTAAGCAATATTTATTGAAACCATCAGCAAGCATTATATGTAATGGGGATAAGCTAGAAGAATTTCCAGTAAGACTAGGGTTAAATAAGGATGCCCATTATCAACACTTTTATTCACTACAGTACTAGAAATGCTAGCTATAGCAATAAGAGAAGAAAAAGAAATTGTAGGAATTACAATAGGCAATGAGGAAACAAAACTATCACACTTTGAAAATAACATGATGTTCCCCAATTGGTCAAATTATATGAACAGGTAGTTTTAAGATGGAGAAATTAAAGCTATCTATAGTCATATGAAAAAAATGCTCCAAATCACTATTGATTAGAGAAATGCAAATGAAAACAAATCCAAGGTACCACATCATACCTATCAGATTGGCAAACATGACAAAACAGGAAAATGATAAATGTTGGAGAAGATGTGGAAAAATTGGAACACTAATGCATTGTTGGTGGAGTTGTGAACTGATCCAAACATTTTGGAGAGCAATTTGTAACTATGCCCAAAGGGCTATAAAAATGTGCATTCCCTTTGACCCAGAAATACCACTTCTAGTTCTATATCCCAGAGACCATAAAAATGGAGAGAAGACCCACATGTACAAAAATATTTATAGCAGCTCTTTCTGTGGTGGCAAAGAATTGGAAATTGAGGGAATGACCATCAACTGGGAAATGGCTGAAAAAGTTGTGGTATGTGAATGCAATGGAATACTATTGTGCCATAAGAAATGATGAGTGGTTGGACTTCAGAAAAACCTGGAAATACTTGTATGGACTGATGCTGAGTGAAGTGAGCAGAACCAGGAGAACATTGTACCCAGTAACAGTCGCAGTGTGTTATGACTAACTTTGATAGACTTAGCTCTTCTCAGCAATGCAAGGATCTAACACACCTCCAAAAGACTCATGATGGAAAGTGTTATCCATATCCAGAGAAAGAACTATGGAGTCCCAATGCAGATTGAAACATACTATTTGCTCTTTTTTTCCTTCTGCTTTGTTTTGTTGCTTCATTCTTGTGGTTCCTCCCATCAGTTCTAATTCTTCTCTACAACATGACTAATGTGAAAATATGTTTAATAGGAATATATATGTAGAGCCTATATCAGATTGTATGCTGTCTTGGGGAGGAAGGAGGGAATGGAGGGGAGAAAGTTTAAAACTCAAAATCTTATGGAAGTGAACGTTGAAAACTAAAAATAAATTAATTAATTAAAAAAAGAAAATTACATGATTATATACCTATAGAACCATAGAGAATCAACTAAAAGCTACTTGAAATAATTAACAACTTTAGCAAAGTTGCAGACTATAAGATAAACCCACATAAATGATCAGCATTTCTTTATATGAGAAAGTCAAGCAGCAAGAGATAGAAAGAGAAATTCCATTTAAAATAATTGTAAATAATATAATATACTTGGAATTCTACCTGCCAAGACAAATCCAGGAATTATATGAACTCAATTACGAAACACTTTTCACACAAATAAAGTCAGATCTAAACAATTAGAAAAATATCAAATGACAAATCTACCTAAATGGATTTACTTATTCAGTGCCATATCTATCAAACTACCAAAAATTATTTGATAGAGCTAGAAAAAATAACAACAAAATTCATCTGGAAGAACAAAAACTCAAGCATATAAAGGGAATTAATGGGAAATGAGTCAGAGTTGAGATCTGCTGCTTGTTGCCACAGACTGGTGGAGTAAGGATACTAGTAGGATGTGTTGGTAGAGACTACAGTAGTAGTAATAAAATTTCCAGATGGATCCTAGAGGATAAGCCTTCTGGTTGGGTTGTGATTCTCTGCCAGAATATAAAGGGGTAGGTTAGGTACTGAATAAATGCATTTTAGGATTTGGAATTTTCTACTGTTAATTTATTAGGTTGTTACCCTCTTACTTAGTGTTCCTGATGTCTTGGCCTATGGAGACAGCTGATTTTTATTTCGAGGAATTTTGAGAGTTCTCCATGACTAGGATGTTTAGTCCTCTATCTTTTTAGTTTCCTTACCAATAAGGAAAATTTCATTTATTCCTTCTTCATTAACTGTTGCCTTTCAAAAATTATTACTTAAATAATTAGATTTTCTTCCTTCTTAAAAAATCAAATTAGTGAATGACTTCTCTATGTTATTAAATACTCAAAGGAATATGGAAGTTTTTTGATTTGTTTATGCCTTCAAATGCTGCAGAATTCGACTTTGCCTTTGAAAAAGTAGCAAAATATAAAATAAACCCACAGAAATCATTATTCTTTCTGAATATTACTAGAAAAACATAAGAGAAAATGAGAGAAGGGGAAATTCTATTCAAAATAATACAACTAGAAACAAAAAAAAGGAGGCAGCTAAATGGTGCAGTGGATGGAACATTGGCCCTAGAGTCAGGAGGATCTTCGTGCAAATCTGGTCTTATTAGCTGTGTAACACAGGGCAAGTCACAACTTCAATTGCCATAATAATAATAATAATAATAACAACAACACAAGCAAAAATGGTAATACAAAATGCATAAAATAGGGAAGAAAAGAAGGGAGTAAGAATTTACATGGCACCTAATATATGCTAGCCACTGTGCTAAATACTTTGCAAATATTATCTCATTTAATCATCACAGCAATGCTGGGATACAGCTACTATTTTACATTTACATTTTACATCCCCATTTTACATTTTTGAAAATTGAGGCAGAGAGAAGTGACATGCCCAGAGCCACACATCAAACTGTAAGGCTTTATCAAAATTCAGATCTTCTTGACTCTAGGACCAGTGCTCTATTCACTGTGCCATCTAGCTTCCATAACAGCTAGATATACAATATCTGACAGCTGACCTGCCATTGACACATTTAGGACTTATGTAAGTACAATTACAAAATACTCTTTATATATAGGCATAGAGGAACCTTTTTTGATATTATAAAAATAAATTTCTCTAAAACCAAAAAGAAGCATCATATGCAGGGAAAATACACTTAAAGCTTTCACAATAAATACAGGAGTAAGGTAAGGATGACAACTCTTCCCACTATTATTTAGTATTGTTCTGAAAATAAGAGCAACAGCAATAAGTCCAGAGAAAGAAATTAAAAGAATAAACAGAAGTAAAGGGGAAGTAAAACTATCCCCATTTTCTGATGATATGATAAATTTTATTATTGTATAAAATAAGGGATGAAAATGTATGACATAGAGTAGTGGTCAGTTCAGTGAAGCAGACAGAGAATGCTAGTTTGAGGTGAATAAAATGATCATCTGTTAATTCCATAAAATTTTGGTTTAGTGATGCATATTTGGAGAAGGTTCCTGGCTTAAGTTCCAAGACAAAAGCTTAAGACCTTCTCAGAGATTCTCCATCTAGCAAGTGAAGAGGTGGCGGCATCTGGTCAAAAAAGAAAACTTGCCCTTGGGATGCATTAAAGTCCTAGATGCTGGACAAGTCAATCCTTAGTGATGTTTACTCAGCTGAGGGAATATTTTCCTCTGAGCCAAGCTGAGTCACAGATCCAAGTTGGATAGGAGACATCTGAAGGAACAGAGCAGACAACTCCCCAGGTATAAGGCACTGGCTCACTCCTTCCCAGAGGACCATGAGATTGGGTATTGAAGATTCTCCATGAGGCTTCTCTATCAGTTTATCTATTCCTCTCTCCACTCTGGTTTTCCTCCAACCCTTGACATTTTCAGAGCTTTTAGACTCAAGAATCTAAGTTTTACTCTCACTGCCTGAGTGGAAGGACTGGCTCAAATGGAACAAAACTAGAGAAACCAATTTAGTTCCCTCATGGTAGATATGAAATAAAGCAAAAAAAAAAAAGAGAGGAAGGGTACCACTGTTACCTAGGATCATTCCTGGAGGTAAGAAGGGGCTCAGAGTCCACAGCTTCCTATATATGTCCACTGTAGTAATCAGACAAATTACACCTGAATGATGAATGTGTCCCTGATTGTCAGATCTGAAAACTCCAATCTCCCACTCATCACTGGTGGAAAAAAAACTGTTTTCCTCTGAGGTTTCTGTTCGATGTTCTCAAGCTTTCAACTAACAACAAGGCAGCTTGTATGGTTGGGAACTGACCTTGTTTCTCCATCAGAGGTAAGTGAAGGGCTCTGTATTAGGCTTAAAGGAGCTATGGGGAATTATCTCTCTCTCTCTCCCTCCCTCTCTCTCCCTCTGTCTCTCTCCCTCTCTCTCTCTCTTTCTCCTTCCCTCCCTCCCTGTGTGTATGTGTGTGTGTGTGTGTGTGTGTGTTTGTATGTGTGTATGTTATGGTAAGGAAATGAGAGGATGAGGTAGAGAGAGAAGGGAGGGACAAGAATCTAAAATTGAATATTTGTCTAAAATTAAGGAAAGGACTGCTTTAAAAAAAAGCAATTCATAATAAGAAGTCACTTACACAGGGCACCTATAATTTTCTTGAGAGCAGGAAGGATTTTATTTTGTCTGTTTTCTAGCCATTAGCACTATGCCTGGAATGTAGGATGCATTTAAGAAATGGTTATTGATTGATTAATATAAAAGTATTCAGTATAATTTATATCTCTACTAATGAGAAGAAAACTTAGGCAAAGGAGAGAACACAAATTATTCATTGGTCAGAACTAGGAGCAGAGGTCAGTCCTCCTAACACTGCCATGGTTCTTGGATGCTTCCTTTTTTTCTATTTTAGTTAACCATATGCCATTATATCTCACCCTGACTTAGCTCACTAGGTGGCTTAGCATAATTGATGAAAACATTTTATGGCTTGCTATCAGTTGCTTGGGATGAGTGCATGATCCTTGCAGATGTCTGAAAATCTGCTCTTAGCTTGCTGGTCTCCTATTAGGCTTTAGGTTTTCTCTAATGAAAAATTAGTTCCAAGAAAGAGCCTTCTGAAATCTAATGCTATCTTAGCTGCATTGTAAACTCCTTAGCCATTTAAATCATCGTGGACAGACTTTTAACTTGACTGTAACTTGATATCTGTGTCCATTATTTAAATCTGTTGTATGATAACGAAGTGGCCAAATGTGAACCAAAAAGATGGGGTCACATAAACGCCTTTTGCTTTTTCCTTTCAAAAACAGCATTTGTTCAGTATTGCTACTGTCTGTGTGGTGTACCAAGAGCATATGCATCTCTATCTTTCACTTCTACCTGGACTTGAGAGGTTAAGACCCCTCATTTTGTGTCTTATTTCTGATTTTATGAAGAATACTTATTGGTGCTTCCCCATTCAGGCTGTATATAGAAAGTGAGTGTTAGAGAAATGCTTTTCTAATCAGCAAAAGGTTACCTCCTCAATCATCCTGGCCTCCAGATACCCATTGCTAGATGCCTGGGTTTAGGAACAGAGAAACATAGCCTGAAGGAATATTTGCTGTTGTTGTTCAGTAGAGTCTGACTCCTTGTGACCCCCTCATGGGATTTTCTCAGCAAATACACTGGAATGGTTTGGCATTTTCTTCTCCAATGGATTAAAGCAAACAGAGGTTAGGTGACTTGCCCAGGGTCACACAGCAAGTGAGGGTGTGAGGTAAGATTTGAACTCATCTTGCTAACTTCAGGCCTTCTGCTGTACCATTGAGGCACCTAGAAATTATCTACTCCAACCCTCTCATTTTGCAGATGAAGAAAGTGAGATCCAGGTAATTTAAGTGACAAGTGTCAGATGTGGGATTTGAACACAAATTCTTTTACTCCAGAGATAATGATCTTTCCACCCTATCATGATGACTATATCATGTCCTGGGACATGTTTCAGAACAGTCACAGATAGAAGGCATAACAATTATTGACTTTATGGACCTTATATTATGTCTACTCCAGTTGGGATGATGACCCGTCCAGAAATGATAGTTCTGATGACCTATGCTCTTTTTTTTTAAAACATCGTGGCTTCCATTTGAGGGAAATGACATATAAAATACCATTTCCCATTATCTCCCTTTACCCTAGAATCTAGTGTGTTACTTATTAAGGATTTATGCTATATATGGCCTTGAAAACTAATTTCATTTTCAAAGGCCATTATTATAAGATTTCATCCCATAATAGGATTACTTATTCTTTGTTGCCTAATAACTTGGGGATGCTTAAACACGTCTCCAAACTTAAGTAATGTTCATCATATAGCAACATATATGGCAACAGAATAAGTCTATAAACTACACAAACCAAGGCTACAGTGGAGAAAAGTATTAGATTTGGAGTCCAAGGACTTACTTTTGAATCCTGGTTCTGCTCTATCAAAAGCAGAGATTTAGAGATGGAACAGACCTTAGAGATCATTTCATTAAGCACCCTCATTTTACAGAGGAGGAAATGAGGTACAAAGAAATTTAAGTGACTTACCCATCGTTACACACATAACAAGTGTCAGGGTCATGACTTGGACGGGGGTCCTCTTGTCTCCTCTGATTCCAAATTCAGTTCCATTTTAATTGCATCAAGATGTCTCTTTACCTCCTATGTGACCTTGAGCTAATAGTTTAAACTTAATGAGACCCAGCTTTCTCATCTGTAATATGAGTGTATTGGGTTAGATGGCTTTGATTTGGCCCCTCTAAATCTCTAATCATAATAGCAAGATAAGGTAACAGTTTAAAATGAAATAGCAATAGGAGAGAACATAGCAGTAACATCCAGGCACTTATATCCTTGATATCCTTTCATTTCACTCTCACTTTTCTTTTTCCAGGTTTCCATTCTTAACACTCATGTAAATGTATATTACCAATTATTCACTACAATTTCTTATAACAACATAATCTTCCCTGAGGTGGTAAATTCACACCATCCAATTCAATATTTATTTACTTCTACCATGTGAAAGGTACCATAAGAGTTCTTGTCCTCAAGAAGCTTACAGTCTAATAGATTGAGATAAGACACACACAAATAGGTAAGACATAAGTTAAAATATAATAAGCACAAAGATGACCAGACAATGTAATATAAAAAAAATATGTGAAAGACAAAATTACTTTCAGTTGCCAATGGGTGGGAGATCATGGAAAGTTCTGTGGAACATTGGAGATCTAAGCTGAATATCAAGGGAAAGGTCAAACAGCTAGTCAACTAGTGTTTACTAGCTGCCTCTTATGTGTCAGGCACTGTGTAAAGCTCTGGGGATACAAGGAAAGATTAAAGAAAAGTAAGTGCCTGTTCTCAAGGAGTCCACAGTCTAATGAGAAAGACAACATGGAAATAATTATGTACAAATAACATATATACCAGATAAATTGGAGGTAATCAACAGAGGGGAGGCACTAAGCTAAAATAAAGTATTTGAACTGAAGGAGATATGGAAATGATGTATTCTAGCAAATGTGGGTGGCACATTTAAATTCATGAATGTGGAAGACAACAGGATGACGTTAGTTTGGCTGGATTGGAATCCAGGTTGGCTATAAAGGAGAGCAAATGAACAGGTGTTACAAAGGGAAGTAGAAGTCAAATTGCAGATGGACTTAATCAAATGATTAGGAGTTCATATTTTATTCTATAGGCAGCAGAGAACCACCAACATTTTTTGATTGGGGGACTGATATGGTTATCCCTGCATAGTGGAGAAATTGTTTTGGCATTCCTCAGGAATGATGGCTTGGAAAGGGAGAGAGAGTGAGGCAGGGAGACTACCAAGAAGAATGGTAGTATAGTCCAGGAAAGAGGTGATTAAGGAAAGAAGCTGGATGATGACTTCTTCACCTTCTTGCATCATTCTCAGAGATTCCTAAACTGTGAAACTTTCCTATTAGCTTCACTAACTCTCCCCAAATTTTCTTATTTCCAGTTAAGGAAGGAGCCAGTCTTTCTCTCCCCCTGTGTTTCCCATTCTCTAGACTACATTGTTCTAGCAACACTCTTTCACTAGCACTAGAAATAAATGTTGTCCTTCAGGCACTATGCTATTCCCTAGGTGTGGGAACTCAATGGTGACAATTTCTCTCCTGATATCTCCACCCCAAGCTGCCTCCAAGATATTGAAGGCTGAGGAACTTTGCAAACAAACACCTCATGGTGCCAAGGATTGTGGGAATCAACTCTCTCTCACTGGCCGAATTACCTCAAGCAAGTCATTTCATGTCTCTAGGGTTCAGTTTTCTCTTCTGTAAAATAAAGAGGTTGATTGTAGTCTAACCAAGACAGAAATAAGTTGTATTACTTCTTAGTCCAGGACATCATGCGTCTCTAAAGGGAGTTGAAATATGGGTAGCCAAGTCTACAATAAAACTAATTATCAAATAATAATTGTAAAGTATTTAGCACATTGCCTGGCACATAATAAGTGCTACACTAGTATTAGCTATTGTTATTGTTATTATTAAATATAAGCTCTTGTATGTTATTTTATTAATTATTATAATTATTATTATTATTTTGTTTGTTTCTCATTTTTCCTCTACCTCAGCTTAATATTTCATTTTCCTAAAATCCTTTCTGGGTATTATATTCAGTGACTTTGATTCTCTGCTCTTAGACCTACTTTCTGAGGCATTTCCTTTCATTTTTAAGAGCTTTGCAAACTACAATGCTTGGACAAAGGTTGTGATTAATCTACCACCTCCTCCTTGATCTCTGTGGGTGCCCTAAGTGTCCCTATTTAATACTTTGTCCTATCAAAGGAAAGCAAAACAAAACAAAAACTCTTCCTCCTCTACTCTGCTGCAGCTGTTATCTAACAGAGAGAGAATAAGGTAAAATTATAGCGCATTGTCAGACAACACACATGGAACTTAGGTTTTAAAAAGTATGCATTCGAGTGGCAATTTTCAAAGCTATCACTTCTCTCTCCTTTGATAATAATTATTTTCCTCATTCATTGTTGGGGGAAAGGTTGTGCTAATTTATTTTTATTTATACATTTAATTTTGACACATCAATTATTTTCCAAATCACTAACACACACACATACACACACACACACGCACACACACACCATCCACAGCAACCATCCTATTAAAAAAATTAAACAAAGCCATCCAATAGCAGTGATAATACATATACCTTTTGTTTTTATAGTTTACTATTCCTTAATGAAAAAGGCAAGAAATATGTTTTAACCTTAGTCTTATGAAACCAATATTCATCATTATATTTTACCCAAAATTTGTTACTTTTTGGCATGTCTTCATTTACATTATTTTAGACAATGCATACTATTCTCTTTGGTTTTGCTTTCTTTGTTCAGTACTGATTCCTTTATATCTTCCTATGTCTCTGAATTCTTCATGTTCATTTTTATGATATAATAAAATTCAGGTATATCAATATAACACAATTAGTTTAGCCATTATTCATTCATTAAGCATATACATTGTCTCCAGATTTTTCTCTCTACCAATAGGTTTTCTATTAATATTTGGGGACATAACACATTTCTGACATTTCTTGGATACAAAATATCACTTTGATGTCACTTCTTTGATGTAAAAACTCACTAATGAAGTCATAAAATCAAAGGATAGGAGCACCTTAGTAACTTTTTTTCTCATAATTTCAAAATGTTTTCCAGAAGAGTCAGAACAATTCAGAACTCTCCAGCAGTTAATAAGTGGTAACATATTTCTACATCTATTTTAATATTGACTATTTCCATCTTTTACTATCTTTGCTGATTTGTTATGTAAGGGACCAAACCTATTTTATAAACTTTCCTTTATTATTATTGCTTTGCTAGTTTTGTTACATGGTTGTTGGTAATTTCTGTTCCTTTTGAAAATAATTTGTTCATATACTTTCACTACTACACTATTGGGGTAAATTCTTTTTTCACATAAATTTGTGTTAATTACCTATATATTTTGAATTTTAAACTTTTATCAGAGATGCTGCAAATATTTTTACCCCCAAATCTGTAATTTCTCCCCTTATTCTAGCTATAGTGACTCTGTCAGTGTTAAAGCTTTATAATTGTCATGACTTAAATGGTTTATTTTGTATTTTGTCATCTCCTTTATCCCTCATCTGATGGTGAATTCTTCCCCTACCAAAACTGTGATTTAGGTATCACAATTGCTTAAAAGAAGTTTTAGAAAGTGCCTTCTTTATTTTCATTTTTCTGTCATTTTTAACAATGTGATGAATAGATAATTTATTTATTTGTAATGTATTGCAGTATTAAGTGCATGGTGTTAAGTAGACTCTATTTTTCTGTCAAATTGCTTTCACTGTTTCTAACAGGTCTTGTCAAATAAAGGGTATCTCATCCTGCAGTTTGTGTTCCAGGACTTAACATTGAGCCACTGTGTTTGTTTATGTATAGGCTTTGCTTATCCTAGTCTACTCATATTTTTTTTTTTACATATATATTTTCAGCAGTACTGATTATCAGACCATTATTAATTAATTACTATTAATTCTTTGTAAGCTGAGATCTGGTATTGATATTCTCTTTTTATTTCTATATTTTCATCATTTCCCTTGAAATATTTAATATTTTATTATAATGCATGCACAATATTGATATAAATTGTTTATATTTTAATTTTAGTGAGCACTATAAAGTATCTCCTTGGCAGCTTAACAACTACTACACTGCCAAATCTGTAGAAAAAAAATTAGTATCATCATTTTTAGCATATTGGTATGACATAACCACAAACATTAATTGTGACTCCAAATATTTAGCTTTCATTTATTTTAATAAATAGTGTTTGTAACAGTGGCTAAATAAGTCATAATTCCATTTTTGTTGATTAACTCTAAGATCAATGAATTTTACAGTTATTTATTTAGAATTTCTTCATATTTTTCTTCTTATTTTACTAATGTTAAGAAATTCTAGTAATTTTGTGAATTTATACTACACCATGATATTTTGATAAAGGTATTATCTTGATTGTTTTTAGCTTAAAATTTTCAATGTAATTTGCTGTCCCCAAGATAATTATGAAGTTCTTCCTTATAGAATTAAATGCGCTAATTGCCTTATTAGGGATAAGATATAGATTGGCCCCAGTATTGTGATTTCACCTGTATAGGAAACTCTCTGCTGAGGAAATCCCTTCTACAATGTCAGGTTAGCACCTTCTCTGCTATTAGTCTGCTCCACTTGTAGTGCATATACATATTTATTTGTTTGTTGTCACTCTCATTGCAATGTAATCTCCTTGACAGTAGGGGCTGCTTTTAACTTTTTTTTCTGAATCTTTCCTGCTTATAAGTTCAAAGTCCTGAGTTCAAATCTGGCCTCAGATGTGCAAAGCACATCTTAATTAGTTGCCTAGAGAACTGAGACATTAAGTGTTTTGCCAAGAGTGATATAGTCAATATGTATCAAAGAAATAAATCCAAATGATCCTGAATCCAAAGTGGGCCTTCTGTCCCCTATGCTATACTGCCTTCCATATTGCTTTACTAATGTTGAACAAATCTTTCATCCTGATATAAATTCAAACTGATCATAAGAAATATTTTGGACATTTTGCTATATGTTCTTTGCACCAATATTTATTAATTATATTGAGCCACAGTGGATAGAGTGTTGGGCCTGGAATCAGGAAGACCTAAGTTCAAATCTAGCCTCACTTACTAGCTGTGGACCCTAGGTGAGTCATTTAACACTGTTTGCCTCAGTTTTCTCACATATGTAAAATGACTTGGAGAAGAACATACAAACTATTCCAGTATCTGAATCATGGAGAGTTGGATATGACTGAAACAACTGACAACAACAGTGTTCTCTTTCTCTGCTTTGTTTCTCCCTGGTTTAGATATCAGAACCATTTTTACCTCATAAACAGAGCTTGGTAAAGTGCCTTCTCTATATTTTTTCAAGAATTATTTATAAACAGTAGAGCTTAGCTATCTTTTAAATATTTGATAAGATTGTAAATCCATTTGGCTCAGGGATCTTCATTCTTTAGTAGTCAAATTATGACTTGCTTTGATGAGAAGGATTACTGAGGAACTCTTCTTCCTGTCTGGTTAATTTGGGATTTTATGATTTTAATTAATTCATCCATTTTCTTTTTAATTCTCATGTTTCCAGCAAACTCTGTGAATTTATCAACTTAAGTATTCCTTCCAATAATATAGACAATAAACTATTCATGCTTGATTATCATGTAGGAATATTGACTATTTCCTTCTATAGAATTACCAAAGTGAGAAGATTACCCAACAAACTGTTCCTTTTTTCTTGACATCATTTGGATATGAAGGAAGCATAGAGGCCTAAATCTTGCCATGTGATTAATCTATCTTCTTTTTCACTCAGAACTTTTATTGATGGTACCTTTTATTCCAATTCTCCTTCATAATTCCCTAGTTGTTAGGTATAATAGTATATATTAGGTATATACTCATACCCATTGCATGCCATTCTATTATCATATGTACAATTTCAAATACTTTAAAAACTATCTTAGCCACATAACAATATGAGTTGAATAAAAATATTAAAATTATAGGTCTTTTAATCAGGTTTAGTGATCTCTGATAACTTTTTTGTTTTTAGGCAATTGGGGTTAAGTGACTTGCCCAGGGTCATACAGCTGGTAAGTGTTATGTGTCTGAGGCCAGATTTGAACTCAGGTCCTTCTGACTTCAGGGCCAATGCTCTATCCACTTTGCCACCTAGCTGCCCCTGATAACTTTCCTTACTTCTCTATTTGTTACACATTCAGCATGTTCATTTTTACATTGTCTATTTGGTTTCCTCTACTTTTGTTAAATTTGCTAACTTTTATGAATTTTGTAAATCTTTGCACAACATATTTCAATTCTTCCTTCCCTGTACAATGTTTTTATGCTTTAAATTTTATTTATTTTGGCTTTGGTTTTCTAAATTAATTATTTTTGCTTGTTTGATTGATACTTTGTGGATTTTCTAGTTATTTAAGCTTTTGTGCCCAATAGTCTTTTTTTCTTGCTATGTTGTTAATTATAGAAATGTTTTAGCTCTAGTCCAAAAATATTGGTATTCTGTTTCACTGCTATCAGTCTCAAGATGACTTTTTAATATTTATAATATAATTAGGGGTCAGTTCTTTTAGTCATTCATTGTTTTGAATATCATCACCAAATTTAGATTTTATATATAGATATAGATATATACAAAACCAAATATAATCGTGCCAATTATTATAGTGTGAACAACTATTATACTTTAGACTACAGTCACAAATGTGCAAACAGGTCAGTTAATGAAAAATGATCCATAGAACCTGCATTCATCCTATAGTGATTAGTCCCCCTTAGCCCTTGATCTATCCAAGAATTAGCAAACTAAAGCTTTAGGCCAAATCTGGCTCTTCAGCAAGGTAAGAATTTTTTTTAAATGTTTAAATGCAATAAAACTTCATTTTAAAATGTGAAAACTATTCTTAGCTTGACTGAACAAAAACAAGCCTGTGGGCTAGATTTGGCAAACAACATATACATGTGTAATTACATCCAGTATATATGCAAAATTAATTCAAGGTTTGAAGAGAGGAAATTATCAGCTGGGAGGATCAGAAAAAGTTTCACATAGAAAACAGTATTTGAAAACAAACAAACAAATAAACAAATAAATGATTGTTTAAAAAGTAGTGTTTGTAGCAACCTGAGTTGCAAAAGGAAGAGGTGAGGAGGCATTCCAGGGAAGAGAGACAGTCAGTGGAAAGACAGAGAGAAAGGAAAAAGAGAATTCTATTTAAGTAACTGTGATGCTAGTATCTCGGGACCACAGAATCTATGAAGACGAGTACTACATTAAAAAAAACTGCAAAAATAGGAAGAGGTCCAGTTGCAAAGGATGCCAGAACCAATTTAGAGTCACTAGCAAGCCACTGGAGCTTACTGGGATGGGGGAGGAGTGTGACATAATCACATCTGTATTTGTTGACTGAGTGGAGAATGGACTAAAATAGGGGAGTGCTTTAGGTAGGAGACCATATAGAAAGCTAGTATAATAGTCCACTGATGTGTGAAAAGGTCCTGAAATTGGGTGGTGGCTATATGAGTAGAGAGGAGACATATATGAGAGATGTTATGGAAATAAAAACAAAATTTGTCAACTAATTGTATATATGGGGTGAATGAGAGTGAAAAGCAAAACATAGTCAACCTTGGCTTCCAAAAGGATAGTAATGTTCTAGATAATAAGAGGAAGTTCACAAGAGGTAGGCTTGGGGAAAACAATAAAAAGATTTGTTTTGGAAATGTTGACTTTGAGATATCTATGGGACACTCAGAAATGTTCAACAGGAAAGCCTTGATATGGAAATGGAGCACAAGGGAGACTGAGGTTTGATCTGGAAGGCAAAGATGGTACTTGCATGTATAAGAGATGATAAGACAACCTTTGAAAAGAGAAAAAGTTTGGAGAAGAACTGTAGGTACACTCACAATTAGGGGGTGTGAAATGTATGATGATATATAATAGAAGACTAAAAAGTCCTTGTCATACTAGGACTAGTAGGAGAACCAAAAGAAAGCAATGTCATAAAAATCACAAGAAGAGAAATTATCTGGGAGGACAGTATAGTCAACAGTGTAAGATATTGTAGAAAGATTAAAGAAGAAGACTAAGAAAGAGGCCACTAGATTTTGATAACTTTGGAGACAGCTATTTCAGTTGAGTGACAAAGCCAGAAATCATATTGCAGAGAATTTAGAAAGAGTCAGAGGAGAGAAAGTTGAGGCACTGAGTATAGATAATTTATTCAATGATTTGGGCTAAGAAATAGGAGAGAGGCATAGGTCTATAGCCAGGAAAGGTACTAGGATTTAGTAAGGTTTTTGTTTTTAAGAATAAGAAAATAAGGTCATGTATCCTTAAATAAGGAAGAAATATAACATACACAGAAAATTTAGAAAAAAGATTTCTGCTTTACTGTCTACATGAAGTCAGGGTTCTGGAAAGTATATCAAAAACTTTTAACAGAGCTATGCTTAGAAAAGCCTCCATTTTTATATTCCACATCTGTCAAACTTTCTTAAAGCAGTCCATTATCAGAAGATCAGCACATTTGTAAGCACATAAGCTCTATTATCTGAGTGGAAGCAGAATAATAAGAAGGCTATCTCAGCATTAACTCTGAGACAGGTGTCTGGGTACAATAGGGAATTTGTCAACTCACTGACTTTAAAGTAAGAAACTTTCAATGTATTCTAGCAACAGGATTTAGAATACTCTTGAATCATTTGGGATACAGATCCACTGAGCCTCTGGTTACAGGAAACTGAAGAATCTGTGGAATGGAACTCTGGAATGTGACCTTGATAAACAGTTTTTTCCTCATTGGAATTCTCCAGGATAGTAGATTCCCTGAACTCATCTGTGTCATAATCATATTTCTTTATCTGGTGGCCATGGCCAGTAATGGTCTCCTGCTGTTGTTGATTGCCATGGACAACCGGCTCCATGTGCCCATGTACTTCATGCTCAGCCAGCTCTCACTTCTGGACCTGCTCTTCACATCAGTTGTTGCCCCCAAAACATTGGTAGATTACCTGAGTGGACAAAACACCATCTCCTTTACAGGCTGTGGGCTTCAAATGTTCTTGGCACTGACACTTGGGGGTGCAGAAGATATTCTGTTAGCTTTCATGGCATATGACCGCTATGTGGCCATTCGACATCCCTTGAATTATATGGTAATTATGAGACCAAAGGTTTGCTGGTCCATGGTGGCTGTGTCCTGGCTCTTGGCATCTCTGAGTGCCCTTGTACACACCATCTATACCATGCACTTCCCTTTCTGTAGAAACCAAGAGATCCACCACCTGCTCTGTGAGATCCCTCCACTGCTGAAGCTGGCATGTGTTGACACTTCACAGTACAAGTTCATTCTATACACAACAGGTGTGACCTTCCTCCTGATGCCCCTCTCTGCCATCTTTGCCTCCTATGCCTTAGTGTTGACTGATGTGTTCCACATGCCCTCAGGACAGGGGAGAGAGAAAGCTCTCCTTACCTGCTCATCCCACCTGACAGTGGTTGGGCTGTACTATGGAGCTGCCATGTTCATGTATGTCCTGCCCAGTGCCTACCACAGCTCTCAGCAAGACAATATTCTCTCTGTGTTCTACACCATTGTCACTCCAGCCCTGAATCCCCTAATCTACAGCCTGAGGAACAAAGATGTACTGGGAGCCCTGAAGAAGGTTATAGGGAAAGGCCCCTCAGTACAGAGATTTTAGTACCTGAGAAACCTAAAGAAGACTAAGTTCTAAAGCTCTAAACAGAATTTTGTTATTATTGTTTTTAATTCAATAATGTATATTGTTGACACTTTGCCATAGAATTAAATTTGTATATTAATTCAGATGTCATTCATTTTTGGTGTGTAGGAGGTTAATTCCCAGTCTACTAACCTGTCATCAAGACCATGGAGCTCTGTATTCAGTTGACTGTCAGCCCTTGAGTATATGGTTTCTCTCTTGCTGTAATCAAGGTTGATTACATCTTACCTGTCACTTTATGTGGTAACAATGTCTTAAACTACATTTTGTGTGCTGTTTCTTCCATCTTCAAACTGACATGAAAGAACTTTTCCATGGATTAATGGAAGATTTCACACTAGCTATTATCTATGTGTCCTCCTTCTGAGCTACTAAGCTTTTCTATGGCTTTTTTATCTTACTATCCCACAGCTGCTGGACAGTGCATTGTCTTCTCCACTGATGTCTCTCCCACTTCACCTTGTCAGTCATCTACTATAAGACTGAAATCTTCATATGTGTTCAGTCTCTTGCCATTTCCTCATTCAACTCCAACAAATTTATCTCAGCCATATAATAACTACAGTCACCAGCAGTAAATTTATAAATTAGCAACTGAATGACATTAAGCTTTAAAAATGGAAATTAATGTATCTACTTCAAAATTTATTTTCAATAATTGAGAAGGAAAGTACTTTACCAAATTCCTTTTAAGGAATCAAAAATCACTTCCACCCAGTTTTAAATAACCACCTTTCTTTTGTTAGTCTTTCATTTTTGAAGAGGACTAATGACATCATGGGGTGATGTCTTGTGAATAGATTGTGATGTGAATGGGATTTAAGTGAGAGAGTTACACAAAGTTCTCAGCCTCACTCTCTCTTCCAGAATTATCAAAGTCCACCAGCAAGACAAAAGTCAGGATGACAGCAATGGCCTGAGATGCAGGGAATGACCTTGGTGTTTTCCGTGTCTGACCAAACTGAACACTCCATGGTACCTGCTTCAGCTACCTTAGTGACTGTTGGAACAAATTATTCTCATCCACCAATTCCACTGGGGGAAATTTTTAAGCTTGGGAGTAGACAACCCCCTAACTTATCAATGGGCTTGGGGCCCATTGGTTACCCTAAACCTGGTTTAGTCTGTCTGCTGAGATGGTTAACCAGGGTGTGGCAGCTGGTCATGTTACAGCTTCTTGGTGCAACAGGTGAGAGTTTTTGAGTGCCAGGTAGACACAAAAGTTAGATGCTTGGTGAGTTCTTGCACCAGAAGTACTAGTCCACCCCTCTACTACTATCTTATGACCTTCAACAAGCCACTTAAACTTTTTGGGCCTCCATTTCCTCATCTGTAAAATGGGGGGTGCCAGAAGACTTCTATAATCCTTTTCAATTCTAAATCTATGATCCTTTGAGGCTTAATGTCCAACTTTTCTTTTTTGGGGGAGGAGTGGGGAGCTATTAAGATGTGCATGGTATATTAGGAAAAACATCTGATTTGCATTAAAAAGGCCTGAATTTGAAGATCTGACATTTGTTACTTTTGTGACCTTGGCCAACTCACTTCACCTTTCTTTTTCATTTCTGGAATTTTTATTTATTTTATGCTTAATTTATGTGATCAAATAAGCATTTCCATGACATAATGTAATTTAAAATTATTGTTGCACATGAAACTGCAAATCTATTATTTACAAGTATTCCATTTAAATATATAATAAAGTCATCAAGTAAATTTCTTTTTTATCAGTTCTTTCTCTGGATGCAGATATATCTTCCTTCACATGTTCTTTGTAGTTAATTTGAATATTTATAATAATCAAAATGACTTATTCACTCAAAGTTATTTTTAAAACAATATTGCTGTTACTATACACAATGTTCTCCTGGTTTCACTTATTTCACTCTTCATCATTTTAGGAAAGTCTTTCCATGTTTTTCTAAGATCATTGAGCTCACCATTTCTTATAGTACAGTAGTAATCCACCTTTCTTAGCCTCAAGTTACTCATCTTTGAATTGGGGGTGATAATACTTCTATTAAATATTTAGTCCTTTTAGAATCTATAGTTCCATTGCTCTTTCATTGCTATATAGTTCTTTCCACTATATAAATTTAAATCCATCTATAACATAATAAAAGTTCTTTTAGAATTGCTATGCTTAAAAATTAATTGTTTTGCAACCAACTTGGTGTTAAGTTTCTCTTAATTTACCTTGGTATTCAGATGACAAGCATGCAATAAACCATAAACACATTACTCAAAGTCCTTATAGACTAAAGTGACCTGACAGAACTTTTATCTTGCTGTAATAGTCAGGATCACTTTCATGCAACAATAAACCATTGGAGGATGTTAATAAAATAAATGCAAAAATTAACAATCATTATTGTGTAATCAGTCCCTTGTATTAATCTTGGGTATTTGTCCTTAGATTCATGTTTATATTTGCTCAAATTTGTTTTCTGAATTTCATATTCCACTGTGAATCCCCTCCTTGAGACCAGTTAATATCAAACACATGGCATAATTTGAAGAAGTGTAAAAGAATGATTTACTAAAAGTGGCAAATCAGGATACATAGTAGGAAAGTACCTTAAAAACAATACTCAGCATCCACTTCCAAAGTCATCCAGTTTCTATAACCTTTGTGAAAAATCATTGATTATGATCCAGCCCTTGTCTTGGGCTGCTATTATTAATCCAAGGTCCAAAAATGGGAGAGCTAGAAAAAGTAGTTTAATTACTTGATCCTCAGATGGCCACAAAAATTCTGCATTTACATATCTGACTCACTGACGCTTCTCATCATAAGCATGAAGTAATCTTCCATCTACCTCCATTACATAAGGGTAAAAAGGGCATCTTCTCTATGAGCTGGCAGGGCTTATCTGTCTATGTCAGGTTGTAGCTGAATATACCTATCTAGAGAAAAGCTTGAGATAAATGGAGATACTAAGAAGGAAAAAAAAAGTACTTACCTCCTCCTCTGGCCCCCACCTTTGGAATGTAGGTGTTTCTGGTCATGTCTAATCATACTTATTTTCCTGTAATAAAAGAATTCCTACTCTCTAGTCACCGTTCTAAACCACATCCTTGTAGAGAGATTCTTCCATTTCTACATGATGGGTGTGTGAAAGGGACAAATGAGACCACATGTTGCAGATAACCAGCCTTATCACAGAGAGCAAAATGGAACTGACTTGTTTTTTAAGCCTATGGCAAAGAAAGAGAATTAATAATGATCATAAAAACAACTAATACTTATATAATGTCTACTGTGTATCAGGCATTGTGCTAAACACTTAATTATAATTATTTAGTTCTGACTTTAGGGAAGCTTATTAATATACCAATAATAAAAACCATAGCATTTTCTTTTGCAATTTAACTCAGCCTCCTGCCAGGAGAAAACCTAATGCATTTGAACCAGGGCTTATACCCTAGTACTTTCTGTTTTCCTGTATATTAATATCTAAGCACTGATCCTCTCTGTTACAATACTCTCCTACTCTAATACCCCCTTACTTCAAAAATAACACATATAATTGATATGAAAGTAAGCTGGCATCACAAAATGAAATGTCTTAAGGAGATTCTTATTTCAAAAAGTTTGAACAAGAAAGTTCAGAGAATTGATTGACCTAAAGAAAAGACAAAATATTTTGCACCAGAGAAATCAGAATATAAAACTTTTTTTTAAAAAGAAGCAAAAAGATGTCCATCTGACTTTAGGGATAAAAATTCAGTGAGCAAAAGCTAAATATGTTTATAAAATCTGGAGAGTGTTGGTATCTCAAGTGTCCACCATTTTCCATCCTTCTGAAGAGCTCAGTATTAATGATGACCTAAAAAAGCTTCTTCCTCAAACATTATAAACAGCATACCAACATTGTATTAAAAATTAAGTATCATTTGGGTAAGTAAAAATTTCTATTAATTATTCTAAGCATGCCATAAACACCAAAAACAAACAAACAAACAAACAAACAGGTATTTATACTATATGGAGCTGACCATTAGGAGACTACGCAGCTAGGTGGTGCAGTAGATAGGGTATTGGGCTTGGAATCAGGAAGATTCATTTTCATGAGTTCAAATCCAGATTCAGATACTTATTAGTTATGTGACCCTATGCAAGACACTTAACCCTGTTTGCCTCAGTTCCTCATTTGCAAAATGGGCTAGAGAAGGATATGACAAACTATTCTACCATCTTTGTCAAGAAAAACCAAAATAAGGTCATGAAGAGTTGGACATAATGATTCAAAAACAAGAAGGAGACCATAGAGCCTTCATGCCTCCACAACTTTATCCATAATATAGGCTTCCTACACACAATGATGCCAATAACCCTATGGAGTTGACATCCATACAAGTGGAATTTCTCATGGGAAAGGCTAGGAGAATGACTCATGGCATGGGCTGAGATAGGATCAACCTGATTTGATTTCCCATTATGACATTTCTTCTTGAATGAAAAGTATCCACCATTTAAGCCTGGCTCAGTATAATTGATTACATATATGACTCTAGACTGAAATGGACCTCAAGAAAGGTGAACATTTTCTCCTTACTATATAGCTATGTCCCTATTTTTCTTCTGTGACAGGTTATCAGTATGAACACTATATTAGATTTTTATCTTATAGGCTAATACAAGAACACACCTGAGCTAGTATAATAAGATGCAGGTATTGAGCTATTTAGTCTAGAATTTTAGTCCTTTCTATATTCTAAACAACCAAGCAAAAGAGTATTTGGCCTTTTCATCTGCCTGTTACTAGTTATATCTTCCTATATAACATTAGGTCCTTTAATATCTCTCAGTGATGTGCCTAATTAGGCAATGATGTGAAGCCAGAATATAATTCTGTTATTTAGTGAGATTAATATTATAACTGTTTTCTGTTCTGTGTTAATGAGAAAAATTTCAGTACAATTACTTATCTCAAAAGATGAATGACTTATGGACTATTTTGTGTTTTCTTAAGGGGATATACTCTTTTCCTCAGGGTTATTCATTTGAACATGGTTACCAACTGAAAATGTTTTGTTATGAACAACTTATTTAATTTGTATTGTTTAAAATTATTACTCAATGTATTTATACATCCCACCCCAGAACCTTTTGCTACAATTGAAGGTAATATGACAACTTTTAGAGAAGTTATTTTTGTAATTAGGGGTCATCCTCTTATAAAAGTGTTCTGTTATTAGTTCCTTAGTAAAATCTCATCCTCCTAAAGAGTGAATGAGAAGTTAAAGGAAAATAACTAAAGTAAATAACATAATAATGATTAGGTACTTATGTAAGCTAAATTTTATATTTTATATTTTATATTTTCTAATTCTTCAGTTATTTGAATTTTTTAAATATATCAACATGACAATTTGTCAACCTTAAAATGTCAATTCTCTGGTCTAAAAGGTTCCCAATTAGATGTTCTTATTAGTAGAGGCACAAAGTTTGAGATAGCTCTCACTATCTGAACTGGTTATTGACAAAGTAAACTTAAAATAGTATTAAGATTTATTTTTTAAGAAATTTTAACAGAAAAGGGCATCTTTGCAGGTGACCTAAACTGGAGAAGCAAATTTGCTAGAAGCTAGAAACCCCACCCATTCCAGGATGCCTAAGAGAAGAAATTTCCAGGGGACCAGAAGACTGCATTAGGAGATGTTCTCAAAAACCAGAAAACTTTATGAGATCTTCAAGTTCTAAGATGCGATAGACTGATGAAATAGACAGTGGGAGTGGATTATTATTTTTTTAATTTACTTCTTCCCTAAGTGTCTCTATTCTGTAAGGTCTACTTGCCAAAGCGGACTTCCCCCAATTGGTCCTGTCAATATTTGTCAACCTCTCTCCCTCTTCCCCTCATGTTGTTTCCTGTCATAAGCCTCATAGTTAAAAAAAAATCCTTGATGAAGCATTTGTCATATCAGTTAGTGATTCACTGAGGAGATTGTGTCTCTCAAAAGAATTGAAGGGGGGAATAAATGAAATTATTTCTCTATTCCATTAATAACCCATTATTAATTAGGATTCAGACTATTTATTTCCTCATTTAGGGCCCAGCCCCTATACTCAGCCACTTTGAAGGGTGTGATTGATAAAGGAAATTGCCCTAATCCTTGGGGCAGGACCTTATGCAAGTAGGAGACCTTATTTACATTTAGAGTATAAACAAAATCTAATCTAGGTGAATTCCTGCCCCAAAACAATGAGCACCCCACCACTGGAGTTTAGTGTAACCCAGTACATGAAAAAGAAAACCAACCAGACTGATCTAGATGGAGATGTATTCCTCTGTCCAGATTTCTGGAGCAGTTGAATCTCATAATCAAGCCATGTTCTCAGCAGGCTAAAAGAAGACTTTTAACCCCTCTCCTCATTAATTGTCCAATTAATTGCTTTTCACCTGTCAGAGGTATCCCCTTTTCTAAAGTATTTAAAGCATTCAGTGTCTCCATGGTTTTGTTTTTGGTTATTGAAAGAAATCACTGACCATCAGTTTATTGATTAATAGCTAGCTTAATTAATAAATTAAACTGAAACAGTAAAGGAAGGCTAACTATTAAAAAACACCAGCCTTATCCCAAGGGACATAGTCCATAATAAAGCAAAGTGACATAGCAAACACTCAAAAAAATGAATAGCAAAAGTAAAAAAGACTATAACATTTCAATTTCAGAAAGTATGGTGATTAAGGATAGCATCTCATTGATATTCAATGATTGCAGTATTTGTTAAACACTTACTAAGTTACAATCATGTTAAACACTGAGCATACAAAATTTTTTTAAATGATAATTGCTCTCCAGGAGATAACATTCCAGTGGGGAAGATAGCATGCAAACAATCATGAACATACAATATGCATACAGTATAATTTTCTCAGTATACATTTCATTAAGTATAATTACTCTCAGATGGAAGGGACTGAAGCTGGTACCCAGAGAGAGTAAATTTTGATCTGAGTCTTAAAGGAAAACATGGAAAATGGAAGTTGTAGGTGAAGAGTGAGAGAGTTGTAGGCATGGGCTATAAAATTGAACATTGATTTTAATTGTTTTGCTAAAGCTTAATCAAGCTAAATTTAATATTCTCTTTTCAGGTTCCTTCATCTTGTAAACTTCACCCACCACCCACATTCCAGAAAAACTTGCCTAAAGGCCAAGCTTTCATCTTGTAATTATTTCCACTTTTGTACCTTGTAAATCTAAGCTGGAATAAAATCAGCACCAAGTGCTTTGCCAACAGAGCCTAATGGCATTTAAAATCTCTTCTTCAGTTGAAACTTCAGCTAGGGAGGGATTGACTTCAACCCGAGGTAAATAGTCAATGGCCTCAACATTGATTGATGATGGTCTGTTGAGAACATTATGGAAGTGTTCAGTCTCTCTTCTCTAGGATTATGTCCTTATCACTAATCAATGTGGCTCCATCAGCATTGAGTAGTTGAGATGCACCATAGGTCTTTGGCCCATAAATAGTCATCAGGGCATAAAAGCGCTTTGGATTGCTATTATCAGCATAAAACTAAATTCCATCTGCCTTCTTACTAAGCCAAGAATCCTGCATCTCTCTAAGCTTTGTTTGTTCTTTGTACAAGAGTACAATGCTCTTGTGCTTTCCCAGTCACCACTGGAGTAAAGCAAGGCTGTGCAGTTGATCCCATGCTTTTTAGCATGATATTTTCAGCCATGTTGTAAAATGCTTTCAATGAGGATGAACATAGCATCAAAGTCAGCTACTGCACTGACAGTAAGTTCTTCAACTTGAAAAGACTACAAGTCAAGACCAAAGTGGAGTGAGTGTTGCTGCATGATTTTCTGTTTGCAGATAATTGTGCACTTAATGCAGTATCAGAAGCTGAGATGCAACAAAGTATGGATTAATTCTCTGCTGCTTGTGCTATTGTTGGCCTAACAATTAGCACCAAGAAAATGTAGGTGCTCCATCAGCCACCACCACACTACTCATAGGTGGAACCATTGGTTACAGCAAAAGGAAAAGTTTTGAATGCTGTGGATAAGTTCACTTACCTTAGTAGTGTACTTCTAGGGACGTACACATTGACAAAGAGGTTGACACATGCATTGCCAGAGTTAGCTTGGTGTTTGGGAGGCTCTGAAGGAAGGTATGGGAGAGAAGAGGTATTTGAATACCAAACTGAAGGTCTACAGAGCTGTTGTGTTGACCTCATTGTTGTATGCCTGTGAAATCTGGACAGTATACAAGCACCATACCAGGAAACTGAATTGCTTCCATTTAAATTGTCTTAGGAAGATTCTGAAGATCCCCTGGCAGGATAAGATAACAGACACTGAGGTCCTTTCTCAAACTAAACTGTTTAACATTCAAATTATGCTTCAGAGAGCACAATTTCAATGAGCTGGCCACTTAGTTCAAATGCAAAATCTATGCTTGCCAACGTGCCAACTGCACACTAATCCCATCACCTGAGGACCTTTGTCTTGTGATTAAATCACATCTTAGCTGTGGTTAAGGAGGTTTCCAAAGGGGAGGTCCAAATGATGTAATCTTGATTCTGACTATGTTATCTATAGACAATCAGAAGACAGGTTGCTGGAGATTTTGTTTTGTTTTGTTGTTGTTGTTGTTGTTTTTAAATATTGATTTTCCCCCAATTACATATAAAAACAATATTTAACATTCATTTAAAAAATTTAAGTTCAAATTTCCTTCCTCCTTTCTTCATATCCTCCCTCCCTAAGACAATAAACAATTTGATATAAGTTATATTTGTACAATCTTGTAAAACAGATTTCCATATTAGTCATGCTGTGAAAGAAGAAACAGATCAATAGGAGGAAAAACATGAAAAAATAAAGTGAAAGATAGTATGCTTCACTCTACACTCAGACTACATCAGTTCTTTCTCTAGATGTAGACAGAATTTTAAATGAGTCCTTTAAAATTGTCTTGGATCTTTGTATTGCTGAGAATAACTAAGTCATTCACAGTTGATCATTGTACAATGTTGCTGTTATTGTGTCTGAATACGGATCAAAGCATACTATTTTCACTTTATTTTTTGTGGTTTTTAATTTTTTTGCAAAATGTAATTTTTTGCAAACTTTTTTCTTTCACAATATGACTAACATGAAAATAGGTTTTACATGATTGAACATATATAATCTATTGCGGTCTGAGAGGTTCAGAGACCCCTCAAGGAACAGAGTACAGGACAGAGTCATCTGGAATGAATTCACAGACTCAAGCATTCTTTGAGTCAAGTTGGCAAAAGTTTATTGTTATACTATACAGCAGACAAGAATTCTCAAGGAACCTGCAACCTAACAAGAATGATGCTAAAGCTTATATAGGAAAAACAGTGGATTATGTGCCAAGTATGCTAATTAGGTGATAACTTACAACCTTGGTCACAGGAGTCATTCACTACTGGAAATGGGGGTGGGGGAGAAGAGAGGGTTCCTAAAGGGTATATTTTTGGTCTGTTATGTCTGTAACAAGATAGTTTCAGGAATCGATGTCTGTAACTTGACCTCTGGATCATATATGATAACTGGGAATCAGTACATGATAGTTTTGTTGATACAAGATAGTACAAGGGAAATTCTACAGAGGTCAGCTTGTTCTTGTAACAAGGAGAGGTAGTTGGCCTCACTGGGCCCACTCATGAGTTATTGTCAGAGATAGGGTCCTTGGGCTAAAGGGAAACTGCCAGAGATAGTGCCTTGAGGCTAGGGAGAAATATGATCTTGAAAGTGGGGTCAGAGTACAAGTGCTTGACCCCATCATTCCCATCTTAAGCAGATGGGACCCAAAATCTTTTGGGGTAAGAGACAAAAGTCTTGGCTTCTGAAACAGATTCATGCTGGGATTGGATATAGAGTTGTCCCTGCCTCATGGGGTGCCATTCAAGGTCTTGTATCTTTAGCCAGTATCTGGACCTTGGCTGATGCCAGGTCCAAAGGGTGATAGGTGGTGGTTTTGGACAGAAGTTGGTACCCAGCCTGAGTAGTTATCTGCAAGTAAAGGGCACTGAGCCTAGGGAAGACAAATCTGGCAAGGAGATTAAGTAGACAAGGGCCAAAAAGGAGTAGGAGGAAAATGACTAGAAGTGGGATAAGTGTGAGCTGTTCTTCCAACAAAGCTATCTGAAATTTGGTTGAGCTATTGCCTTTCTTAAAAGACTGTTATACTTCCTCACACCCTCTCAACAAACTTAAACCATCTGAATTTGGCACAAAGGTACCCAGAGCAACTATCCATGGACAACAGGAGGGACTTGGATGTCTCCCATTTGTCCCAGTCTTTCTTATCTACCTTCCATATTTTCAATCGAACCTTTATTTATCTTTCCAAATCTTTCAAACTCATTATTCAGACTACTCAACTTTCTTTTACATTTCAACCATAAGACAAGATAGCTCATAAATTATTACTCTTCACTAATATAACTTTATTGCCTTAAGCAAAAGAGGTCCCTGACTTTAACCTCACAACTGAATAGACACACATCTTTGTTTCACAAGCTTATTTATCCTTCTCTAATTATATTCACTCTGGAAGAAAGAGATACTTCAGAAAGTGAATATTTTACATATGATAAATTTAAACACTAATTTTACTCTTACTTAGGCCGTGGGATGACTGCAAATTCAGATCAAAACATCAAGATCTCACATACTTACATTGTGCTCATGTCTTTTACTGACCACTTGCTCTGATCATAGAAATCTGCTATAAAGGAAAAGCAAGGACATGTGACATGCCAAATATGACAGGATAAACCATCCTTAGCTCTGCTTGAATTCAAACAAGACTCACAATTCTTCAACCATGCAGTATCAATTTCATTTCATCGTCAAACTCAGAAATAGTCAGGTGGGAAGCATTCCTTTTCAAAGGAACACAATGGGGAAACTGAGTCAGGAGGATCCCATCCTATATTAAGGCTAAGATTGTCCTCACAGCTTTTTCCCAGATGCAGACCTTCACCTATTAACAGTACAGAATCACATTCCCCCTCTCTAAGTAGCTTGTGACATTTCTCTCAGATACTGATTTAATGCAGACAACTATGTCCAAATTCAAACTCAAAACAAAATAAGTTATGGTCCCGAGAGCCTTTTACCTCAAACAGTAAGTTTCAATAATCTCAACTTAGAGCCAGATACAGTTAATTTTACTCTCATGGAGTTGCAATAAGCAATAAAGATTTACCAGGATTCACATACATAAGGGATTCCATTTAATATTTCCTTCTCAAATTTAAACTTGTCCTGCTGTAAAAGCCAATCATTAGAAATCATTTCTATCTATTGTACATAAATTTGCAATTTCTCATCAAGCCAAGTTCATTATTTGGGAACTCCATAACCCAAACAAGTTCTTTTCTTGGGGCTGATGAGCTTGCCTACACATATGGTTTCCAGGGACCATGGCAAGTTTACAAAATAAGGGAAATCAACATGGACCCCAAGGAGGGGCTGATCCTGACTGCTGACCTCATACTCCAAGGAGGACTATTCTGAATGGGCAGAACCAATCCAGATAAGGCTTCCACCCAATCCTCTCCTTTCGACACATAATAATCAATTAACAATTTTAGGTTTTAGCATTAAAACAGTAATCCCAAAGAATTTAGTTAATAATCTTACAACTTTCATAAGTGATAGCCAAACTGTTTTAGTTGTAACCTCCTCTTTAACTACAGGCAAAGGTGGAAATAACCTAGTTTTCTAAATGGCAGTTATAAAACATTATAAGACAGGGTTAGCAGGACTGATAAAGTAAAAATTGGTTTTACACAATTTTTCCACTATCTTTTAGTTTCTTTCAGTTCATACTTTAACAACATCCAAATTATGAAAAGTTGTTTGACATAAATGATATAAAAGTTTGTCAATTTGAAACAATACTAGGTATTTAAAATTTTGAAACAAACACCTTACCAATCAGGTGACTCTAGTTCTGTTGAATGCATTTCCAAATTGCATTACACAGAAAATTGGGCATCTCATCACCATTGGTATTATACACTAGTCACATCTAATTAAGGAACTAATAATAACAGTTAACATTTTTAGTGTCTTCCCTCTGCCAGGAATTGTGTTAGGCACCTTTCAATCATATGAGGTAAACTGAGGTAACTTGCTTAAGGTCACCCAATTAACAAATTTCACATCCATACATTCTCCCAATTTGCTTTAGTGCCGAATAGTATAATGAATTCTGACTTATCTTGAGCATTAAATTAGAAGTGCCACATTTTTACTTAAAATATGACCAGAATGAATTCAATTACCTTTTGATTGTGTTCTGGTACACAAAAACTTTCCTCTTTTATATGAGGCAGGAAAGATTAAGTGCAAGTCAATCTGCCTCTCTTTGATCAGAGGGGAAAAGGTTCTTCCTTTCTTTCTTGTCTCTCCCTCTACATTCAAAACTTGGCCACAATTGCAATGGAGATAGAGAGAAATTTTGTTCCAACAATTTTCCAAAAGTTTCCAAACTGCTTACTCTTAAACTCTCTGTTCATACTGATCATGCAAATAGATTATGCCTTTCTTTCTACTCATACTCCTCTCATTTTTACATATTTTAACTTTATTGCCTTTCTGTCTACTTATCCCTCTGGTGGACTTTGATTAAAGCCCCTTTAAAACTACACATATCTTATTTCTTTCTAATTCTGATTTGAGACTTCTCTTACTCTCTTTGACTTGCATTTACCAATCGTATAACCTAAATAGTAAAGTATTCCTCTCTCTCTTTCTCTCTCCCATACACCCTCTTCTTTAAGGCTGCTGCAATCAGGGAAGGCAGGAGGAGGGAGGGAAAGAGAAAGTGGCATTCCAAGCAAAGTTCAGCTGCATCCCTTGGAGGTCACTCTTGCTGGCTGGCTGCATTTAAAACCTCCCAGGGTGTCAGATTACACACAGACACTCACTCCCACCACACAGAGACAGATACAGAGTGATACAGATAATGACAGGGAGAATCCAAAAGCTCAGAGAGGTTTGTCAGAAATCCCCTGCACAAATCAGACAATTTTTTGTGGTCCTCCAGATTTTATAGAGGTCAGGCAAAGTGTTCCTTTATCAGGTCTTGGAGACCAAGCTTTTTCCAGTACTGTAGAAGATAACCTAGGGGTGAATCTCAAGGTGTGGAGAGAGATTGGCCCATTCTTCTTGCTTATAAACCTATAGATAAAAGGATGGTGGCAATAGGGCTGTTGTAGTCTACTAGCCTCTACCAGTGTCCTGGAGAGGGAGAAATAACCCACAGAAGTTCTTAAACAAAGCATTTCTTGTCAAGAGGGAATTCTGCCAGGGTCTGTTGCAGGCTCAACCCAAAGCCCCTGCTAGCCTTCCTAGGTGCTTGAGGGGTGACCCAACTATAGGGCGAGAGAAGTGGGAAACTTACCGTAACTAGGAGAAGGCTTAAGCTCCATGTTGGGTGCCAAAAATGTTGTGGTCTGAGAGGTTCAGATACCCTCAAGGATCAAAGCACAGAACAGGGACATCTGGAATGAATTCACAGACACAAGCATTCTTTGAGTCAAGTTGGCAAAAGTTTATTGTTATGCTATACAGTGGGCAAGACTTCTCAAGGAACCTGAAATCTAACAAGAATGATGATAAAGCTTATATAGAAAAAGCATTAGATTATGTGCCAAGTATGCTAATTAGGTGATATCATACAACCTTGGTCACAGGCTTCATTGACTACTGAAAATGGTGGGGGGGGGGGGAGCTCCTAAAGGGTATATTTTTGGTCTGTTATGTCTGTAACAATATAGTTTCAGGAATTGATGTCTATAACTTGACTTCTGAATCATATGTGATAACTGGGAATCAGTACATGATAGGTGTGCTGATACAAGATAGTACAAGGGAAATTCTACAGAGGTCAGTTTGTTCTTGCAATAAGGAGAGGTAGTTTGCCTCACTGGACCCACTCATGAATTATTGCCAGAGATAGGGTCCTTGGGCTGGAGGGAAACTGCTAGGGATAGTGCCTTGAGACCAGGGAGAAATATGATCTTGGAAGTGGGGTCTGAGTACAAGCAGCCAAGTGCCCCATTATAACCTATATCAAATTTCTTACTGTCTAAAAGAGGTGAAAAGAAAGAGATGGAGGGAGAAAATCTGGAACTCAAAATTTTATAAAAAGTGAAAATTAAAAATTATTTTTTACATGTAATTGAAAAAATAAGACAGTACTAATTAAAAAAACACACACCCATATGAGATGGTGAGTTTAATTGTTAAAAGTTGTGTGTGTTCTGACTACTCCACTGACCTGCCATTTCCCCTCTCTCTCACCCTTCTTGGGCCTCCCTATGCCCTGAGACACAACAATATTGAAATTAGTCCAATTCATAACTTTGTAATGGCCTGTAAGTATTCAAGTGAAAGGAAAAGTCAATCGATGCAGCAAACTTCATTGTTGTTTTATTTTAAGAAATTGCCACAGACACCCCATCCTTCAGTAACCACCATCCTGCTCAATCAGCAGCCATCAAAATTGAGGCAAAACCCCCCCAGTAGCAAAAGATTATATATCACTAAAGGCTTAGATGATAGCTAACATTCTTTAACAATAAATTATTTTTAAAATGAAGATGTGTATATTTTAGACACAATACTATTGAATATTTAATAGATTACAGTATAGTGTAAACATAACTTTTACATGCATTGGGAAACCAAAAACATCATGTGACTCCCTTTATTGAGATATTTGATTTATTGTGGTGGTCTGGAACTGAACCTGCAATATCTCTGGAGTATACCTGTGTATAATGGTGTTAGTTGTGTGGGTGGTAATAAAAGAATATATATATGGGAGATGTTAAAGTAAAAAAACACAAGCTTGGACAAAAGACTGGATACATATAGCGTGTAGAATGACACTAAGGTTGGGAACTTAGATGACAGGGAAGATAATGGTTTCTTCAGCAGTGGGAAAGAAAAATTTTACTTGGGAACGATAATGAGTTCTGTTTTTGAACATGTTGATTTTAAGGAGACCATGGGACATCCAACTTGAGCTGTTCAAAAGCACCTGGTAAATTGAGATTGGAATTTAGGAAAGAGGTTGGGGAAGGATACATAGATCTGGCAATCATCTGCACACGGACGTTATTTTGAACCCATGTGACCTGATGAGGCCTTAAATTAAAATAGTATAAGGAGAAAAAAATGTTACTCAGGAGACAACCTTTGGGGGATATCCATTGCACTAATTTATATTTGTTCCAAAGTTGAGAAAATCCACATGTATAAAGAATGCAGGGTATTTTCCCCCAACACCCAAGGCTGATCTTCACCTTATTAGGAAAAAAGGAGAGCTTTGAAGGAATGAATGAAGGAAATATTAAAAAAGAAAAACAAAGGAAAAAGAAGAGCACCAAGAAGCTCTTGGATGAAAGCTAGTGGCACAGGTTTGTTATTTTAAGGAGATAGTTTATGTTATTAATCCCTTCCCTAACTCTTTTCTAATCTGCTTTGAGCTACTTTAATCAATTCATTAGCAGGTAATTTGTTTTATGCTAGACAGATGAAGCTTGTGTCTTTGAAGAAGATAATAATAACAACAATAATACCAAATATAATAATTTTGCTATTAATATCATAACTGGAATTTATTTAGTGCTTTCAGGTTTGCAAAGTGCTTTACATATATTATTTAGTTTTCACATTAACTCAGGAATATAAATGCTTTTGTTTTTCCCATTTTACAAATAAGGAAAGAGTTAAGTGACTTTCCCAAGGTCAAGCAACTAATATGTGTTTGAGGCTAGATTTTAACTTGGATCTTCTTGACTGCAGATCTGGGGGTCCTACTGTCCCTGAAGGACATTTTACTTACCTTGGAAGGAGAAGGAAAATGCAACAGGTTTGATCTATGAGGGAAACTTATTCAAGGCTCTCCATTAGAGTGTTATTCCAAAGTCAGGAATAACAAAAAAAGAGACTTAGATTCTTTAAAACTACTTTTTGGACCCACATACCTCCAATTAACAGCTATGGGAAGTACTTTTACAGTGTACATATATATATATCCCAGGTAAATACCAACTTCTCTAAGAAATACAGGACTTTATATTTACTGAATATGATCAATACCTCCCTCTAATCCCCATAGTGATCTCAGGCATCTAACTTTAACTCCTACCCCTAACTCCTAAATATCACTCAAACAAGTTTCGAGGCCAAGCTCTATTTTTATACTTTGACAGATTTGTATTCTCATTGATGTGGGATAGTAACCCATCCAGGCCTATTCATCTTGTAGAACTCATTTTATGTCCTTTCAAAAATCTTGGAAAGGAGGATTACCTAGTTGTTGTTTTAATTTCTTGACATTACATAGACATCAATTCATCAATGTCTATAGGTTATTCTTTGCTGTCACTATGTGACTGCCCATATTTTTTCTAGTCATGCATGCTTCCTTATACCACTTTTATACTTTGTCTTCTGAATAGTTCTCCATTTCTAGTATGTAGCTTCCTGTTTATGCCCAATACACTGCTCTCTATTGCTCAATGGGTGACGCTCAACTTTGTTTGATAAAAATAAAAACTCGGGGTGGAGCCAAGATGGCGGAGGGAAAGCAGTGACTTGCTGGAGCTCTCCCCCAGCAGAAGATATACTGCTGGTTTTCATGGCATATGACTGCTATGTGGTCATTCATCACCCTTTGAACTATATGGTCTTAATGAGACCAACAGTTTGTTGGTCCATGGTGGCTATATCCTGACTCTTGGCATCTGTGAGTGCCCTTGTGTATACCATCTATACAATGAATTTCCCTTTCTGTAGAAACCAAGAGATTCACCACCTTTTCTGTGAAATACTTCCATTACTAAAGCTCGCATCTGCAAACACTCACAGTATGAGCTCATGGTATACATAATGGGTGTGACCTTCCTTCTGATCCCCCTCTCTGCTATCCTTGCTTCCTATACCTTAGTGTTGACTGTTGTGTTCCACATGCCCTCAGCAGAGGGAAGACAGAAAGCTCTCCTTACCTGCTCATGCCACCTGACAGTGGTTGGGCTATACCATGGAGCTTCCATGGTCATGTATGTCCTGCCCAGTGCCTACCATAGCCCTCAGCAAAACAGTATCCTCTCTGTGGTTTACACCATTGTCACTCCAGCCCTAAATTCCCTAATCTACAGCTTGAGGAACAAAGATGTTCTGGGGGCCCTGAAGAAGGTTATAGGGAAATACCCCTCAGTACAGAGATTTTAGTACCTGAGAAACCTAAAGAAGACTTTGTTCTAAAGTTCTAAACAGAATTTTATTATTGTTTTTAATTCTATAATGTATGTTGTTGACACTTTGCCATAGCATTAAATTTGTATATTAATTTAGATGTCATTCATTTTTGGTGGTTAGTAGCTTAATTCCCAGTCTACTAACCTGTCATCAAAACCATGAAGCTCTGTATCCATTTGACTGCCAGTCCTTGAGTATATGGTTTCTCTATTGCTGTAATCAAGGTCAATTACATCTTACCTGTCACTTTCTGTGGTAACAATGTTTTAAACTACATTTTGTGTGCTGTTTCTTCCATCTTCAAACTGGCCTGAAAGAACCATGTCATGGATTCACGGAAGACTTCACACTAGGTATTATCTATGTGTCCTCCTTCTGAGCTACTGTGCTTTTCTATGGCTTCTTTATCTCTACTATCCCACAGCTTCTGGACAGTGCACTGTCTTCTTCACTGATGTCACCAACTTCACTTTGTCAGTCATCCACTATAAGACTATAATCTTTATATATGTTCAGTCTCTTGCAATTTCCTTATTCAACTCCAACACATTTATCTCAGCCATATAATAACTAAAGTCACCAGCAGCAAACTTATAAATTACCAAGTGAGTGACATTAAGCTTTTAAAATGGAAATTAATGTATCTACTACAAAATTTATTTTCAATAATTGAGAAAGTACTTTACCAAATTTCTTTTAAGGAATCAAAAATCCCCTCCACAAAAATTTAAATAAGCACCTTTCTTTTATTAGTCTTTCATTTTCAAAGAGGACAAATGACATCATGGGGTGATGTCTTATTTTGCTTATGAATTGAATTTAAGTGAGGGAGAATTGCACAAAGTCCTCAATCTCACTCTCTCTTCCAGAATCAAAAGTCAGGATGACTAGTGATGGTCTGAGATGCAGTGTATAGCCTTGATGTTTTAAATGTCTAACCAAACTAAACATTCCATGTCACCTGCTTCAGCTGCCTTCATGGTTGTTAGAATAGATTATCCTCATCCTATCCTCATCCACTCATTCCACTGGGAGAAATCTTCATGCTTTTGAGGAGACAATCCCCTACCCTACCAGTGGGTTACCCTCAACCTGGTTTAGCTTGTCTGCTGAGACAGTTTATTAGGCTGTGGCTGCTACTCATGTTATAGCTTCTTGAAGCAAAGTGTGAGAGTTGAGTACCAGGTAAACAGCAAAAGTATATGAGCAGCCCTGAAAGGGATCAGCAAGCCCTTACACCAGAGATACTGGTCCACCCCTCTACTACTACCTTAAGACCGTCAACAAGCCACTTAAATTTTCTGGGCCTCACTTTCCTCACCTGTAAAATGAGGAATATCAGAAGACTTCTACCATCATTTTCAATTCTAAATCTATGAACTTTTGAGTTTTGGTGTCTAACTTTGGGGGGGGAGGAGGAGAGCTATTAAGATGTGCATAGTATAATAGAAATAACATCTGAGTTGTACTAAAAAGACCTGAATTCCAAGATCTGACATTTGCTACTTTTGTGACCTTGGCCAAGTCATAATTAAAATATTATTGCAGATGAAACTGCAAATCTATTATATACAAGTTACTATTCCACTTAAATATATAATAAAACTTATTATGTAAAATTTGTCTTCCCTCCACCCCCACTCTAGTGATGGCTACCATTAGACGTAAACACACACACACACATACCTTTTATATATTTGTGTGTGTGTATGCACACTCACACATATACATGTAAAACCGTTCTATACATATTTCTATTTATCAGTTCTTTCTCTAGGTGTAGATAGCTTCTTCTTTCAGATGCTCTTTGTAGTTAATTTGGGTATTTACAATAGTCAAAATGACTTATTCACTCCAAGTTGTTCTTAAAATGATATTCCTGTTACTATATACAATGTTCTCTTGGTTCTGCTTATTATATTCTTCATCGTTTTATGCAAGTCATTTCTTGTTTTTTCTCAGATCATTGAGCTTACCATTTCTTATATCTTAATCCACCTTTCTTAGCCTCAGGTTCCTCATCTTTGAATTGGAGGTGATAATGCTTCAGTTAAATACTCTAGTCCTTTTAGAATCTGTAATTCCATTACTGTTTCATTGCTGTGTAGTTCCCTCAACTATACAAATTTAAAATCTTCTAAAACTTAATAAAAGATCTTTTAGAATTGCTATGGTTGAAAAATCCATTGCCTTGCAACCCACCTGGGGTTAAGGTTCTCTAAAATGCATTGGGAAACCAAAAAAATTCATGTGACTCTCTTTATTGAGATATTTGCTTTATTGTGCTGGTCTGCAACTGAACCTACAATATTTCTGAGGTATGCCTGTATTATAATGATGTTAGTTGTGTGGGAGGTAATAAAGGAACATATATGGGAGATTACAAAATGAAAGACACAAGCTTAGATGAAAGATGGGATATATATAGTGTTGAGAATGACACTGAGGTTGGAAACTTGGGAGAGAGCGATGATAATGGCCCCTTCAGCAATTGGAAAGAAAGGAAGGTTTTTAGGGAGAAGGATAATGAGTTTTGTTTTGGACATGTTGATTTGAAGAGGACTATGGTACATCCAAGTCGAGCAGGGTCAAAAGTAGCTGGTAAGGGGAGATTGGAACTTAAAAAAGAGGATAGGGATGAATACATAGATCTGAGAATCATCTGCACAGAGATGTTATTTTGTTTTTTGTTTTGTTGGTTTTTGCTAGGCAATGGGGTTAAGTGACTATACCAGGGTCACACAGCTAGTAAGTGTCAAGTGTCTGAGGCCAGATTTGAATTCAGGTCCTCCTGACTCCAGGGCTGGTGCTCTATCCACTGTACCACCTAGCTGCCCCCAGAGATATTATCTTGAACTCACGTGACTTGATGAGGCCCAAAATTGAGATAATATAAAGAGAAAAGGAAAAGTGCTAGCCAGGAAAGAGCTTGGGGGAATACCCATTGCACTAATTTGTACTTCTTCCAAAGTTGAGGAAAAAAACTACATGTATAAAGAATGCAGCATACTTCTTCTCAACCCCCAAAGTGAAAGGATTGAAGGACTGCCTCTCTGATCTTCAACTTATTAGGGTAAATGGAGAGCTTTGAAAGAATAAATGAAGGAAATATTAAAAAAGAAAAACAAAGAGCAAAAAGAAGAGCACTGAGAAGCTCTTGAATAAAAGCTAGTGGCACAGGTTTGTTATTTTAAGGGGACACTTTATGATATTGATCCCTTCCCCAACTCCTGTCAAATCTGCTTTGAGCTGCAATAATCGATTCATTAACTGGTAATTTGTTTCATGCTAACCAGATGAAGCTTGTATTTGAAGAAGATAATAATAACAACAATAATATCAAATATAATAATCTTGTCACTACTATAATTTATATAATGCTTTCAGGTTTTCAAAGTGCTTTACACTTATTATTTAATCCTCAAAACCCAGCAATGTAAATGCTTTTGTTATTCCCATTTTACAGATAAGGAAAGAGGTAAGTGACTTTCACAAGGTCAAACAACTAGTTTGTGTCTAAGGCTGGATTTTAACTCAGATCAGCTTGACTCTAGATCCAGTGGTCCTGTACTGTCCTTGAAGGACATTCTACTGACCTTTGAAGGAGAGGTAAAATGCAACAGGTTTGACCTAGCAGAGAAACTTGCTCCAGGATCTCCATTATAGTGGTATTCCAAAGTCAGGAATAAGAAAAAAAAAGACTTGCATTCTTTAAAACTATTTTACGGACCAACATTGCACCCATTAGCAGCTATGGGAAGGATTTTTAAAGTGTATAGTACAGCTAAATACCAACTTCTCCAAGAAGTTCAGGACTTTCTATTTGCTGAATATGAACAGTACCTCCTTCCAATCCCCATAATGATTCCAGGCATTGAACTTTACCTCCTAACCCCAACTTCTGAATGTCACTCAAGCAATTAGGGCAAGCTCTATTTTTATACTTTGACAGGTCTGTATTCTCATTTTATGTAGGAAAGTAACGAACTAATTTTTTGTACTTCTGTAAATCTTGGGCAGAAGGCTTCATTGTTTGTTTCTTTGCTTGTTTTTTAAATTTCTTGACATTGCATAGACATCAGTGCAGCAATGTCTATAGGTTATTCCTTGCTGTCATTATGTGACTGCTCATATTTTTTCCTAGTCATGCATGCCTCCTTATAGCACCTTTTTAACACTCTGTCTTCTGAATAGTCTTCAATTTCTAGCATGGAGCTTCCTGTTTATGCCCAATGCGCTGTTCTCTATAGCTCAATGGGTTGACCCTCAACTTTACTTGATAAAAGTAAAAACTCATTAACATATGGCCAAAAGTGAACTTCCCCTGGAAATACTGAATTTACACTTCCTTGACATCTTCAAGTAGAGGCTGAATGGACTTGTGGGAGAAATTATTATACAGGATATGCTGTTCACATAGGTGACTGTTGAGTTGTTATTTGTGGTCTTTGATAATCATGAAGATTGAGAGAAGTGTCCCAAGACTGGAGAGGGACAAATTTTATGTTAGTTTTCAAAATTAGGAAAGTCTATTTTTAAAGCTAAGGCTGCTAATTTTGACTACTATTCCTTAAAAAAAAATTCTAGAATGCATTATGAAGTGTGAGTTTTGTTACCTGGTCACAATTATTACCAGGAATTAGAGAAGTTAAATATTTTTTACCCCTCTAGAATTTTCCTTATGTTGCCCCTTCTGTAACTGCCTCTCACATTGTGAATGACCTCATGTATAGTATAGAGTAGTGTTAAAGGAAGAATAAAAGGGAAAATTTGATTATGGTGCCGATGAAACATTCCACACAAGTGGGAATTTGCTAGCTACTATATCTCAGTTGGAAAATCAAGCAAAGACCTGTGTAGGGTTCTACAATTCTTGACCTGAGGGGCCTTTCCCTAGCAACTTCTTCAGGGCTCCCAGTACATCCTTGTTCCTCAGGCTATAGATCAGGGGGTTTAGGGCTGGAGTAATAATGGCATAGAACACAGAGATGATATTGTCCTGCTGAGGGCTGTGGTAAGCACTGGGCAGGACATACATGAACACAGCAGCTCCATAGTAGAGCCCAACCACTGTCAGATGGGATGAGCAGGTAAGGAGAGCTTTCTTTCTCCCCTGTGCTGAGGACATGTGGAACACAGTAGTCAAAACTCGCGTGTAGGAGGCAATGATAGCAGAGAGGGGGATGAGGAGGAATGTCACACCCATTGTGTATAGCATGAACTGGTACTTTGTGGTGTCAGCACATGCCAGCTTCAGCAAAGGAGGGATCTCACAGAGCAGGTGGCTTATCTCTCGGGTTCTACAGAAAGGGAAGTGCATAGTGTATATGGTGTGCACAAGGGCATTCATGGATGCCAAGAGCCAGGATGTGGCCACCATGGACCAGCAAACTTTTGGTCTCATGAAAACCATATAGTTTAGGGGATGTTGAATGGCTACATAGCGGTCATATGCCATGAAGGCTAACAGGATATCTTCAGCACCTCCAATTGTCATTATCAGAAATATCTGAAATCCACAGCCTGAAAAAGAGATGATGCTCTGTCCACGTAAGTAATCCACAAATGTTTTGGGGGAAATGATAGTTGTAAAGAGCAGATCCATAAGTGACAGCTGGCTGACCAAGAAGTACATAGGCACATGGAGCCGCCTGTGCATAGCAATCAACAGGAGCAGGAGGCCATTGCTGGTCACGGCCACCAGGTAGAGGAATGTGATTGTGGCACAAACCAGTCCAGGATACTTACTGGACTGGAGAATTCCAATGAGGAAGAAACTGCTCTCCAAAGTGTTGTTCCAGAGCTCCATTTCACAGGCTCTTTTTTTCCTGGATAAAAACAGAGAGATGAGTACATAGACCCAACAAATCCAGGAATACTATAAATGTATAATGTTACAGGCCTCTAAAAGTCAGTAGGTGGTAAGTCAATAAGGGAGAGCCTTTCCACTGGCCAATTGGACTCATGGCAATGATTATTGAGCTTACTTTCTCATATAGGTATTTCCTCACTAACAAATGACAAAGATGACCATCAAATTGAGCCAAATAAAGGGTGATAACTTACTTTAAAATATGTGCATACATATAAAATTCTCAACATAACTCTTTTAGAGCATAAACCTATGTAAAATCTATTAAACTATTTGGAGTAAAGTGATGGGATAATTCTTTTATATTTCCTTTATAATTTTACTTTTTCCTGGATTTTTAAATTGTTGCTTGCATTTGTAAGTTTTGTTATTTTCTGCCTAAAGATAATTGTTTATATATATATATAATTTATCATATGTATATATGATTCATCATATATATAATTATGAAAGCCATGTGGGCAGGGATATTAGGATGAATTTTGATGAGAAGTAGTTATGAGATGAAAACTGAATAGATAAAATTAGGATTCTATTTATTTCTGTCCTATAATATTATGAATTTATGTTTTTGTATTGCATCCCTTTTATTTTGTTTTTCTTTTCCCCTAAAACTCAAATAGCAGGAATTTGAGGATGGAAGAGGAAGAGTGACAGTTGTGAGAGAAAGAGGTACTGAAGTTGAGTCAGAAAATAGGACCAGTGACGGCAATATCCCTTTTCCTCATGCATTCTGACCAGTCTACTCATTCTGCTTCATGATGAACCCATGGTTCAAAAAGGTTGAATATCCCCTGATAATGATAAGACAGGCAGGACTGAGTTCCATGCCCAGTATATGAGCAGGGATCCCCAAGTTCACCTAGAGCACAAATCTATAACCTCCATATTTCCACCTCTTCCTCCAGAGCAGTTGTTCGCATTTAATGGTTTGCTAACATCTTGAGTATTTGTGGCAATTGTCCAGTGGGTTCACACTAAAAATTCTCTGAAGGCTTTTTAAGCAAATAATAATTGGGAAATTTTGTTGCAAATATATTTTTTCTCCTGTGGCAACAAGCATGTGTATGTCTGAACTTTTACAGGTTGGTTTCTGTAGTGACTCAAAACTATTATGATTATGGTCACAACAATTTTTTTTTTGGTGCAGCAATTACTTCAAATTCAATCCCTTCTGACTAAATGAAACATTTCTTTCCATTTCACAACTTGTCATCAAATTGTTTCCAAACCACCACAAGGATTAAACAACTTTCAAGTAATTATTTAAGGATATGGTTTATATTAAATAAAATTTATCAAATAAATTTAATGTTAAGTTTTTTAGGTAATAGGATGAATATGAGGTCTTTCTAGATTCCTTTTAATTTTTATAGAATGTTTCATATAATTTATTTTTAATTATTTTGTAAATATAATTTTATATTTAAAGTTTTCAAATTATAGGTAGAATAAATTTTTATAATTTATGAATATAATTATATAGTGTAAGTTTTAATTTGAAGTTTAGGGGCAAAAGTCATTGTAATTATTGTAAGCACTTAATGAATATTTTGAGTAGCATATTAAATTACCTTAGTGATTTACAACCCATTTTGTTGTTGCTGCTGTTGCTGTTTAAAGGGTTTGCAGAACAAAATACCTTGGAAATTACTGTTCTGGAGCCTTGAGCATTGAGTGGGCATTATTTTCTTCCCTAACAGTGAGGTTAAGAAATTCAAACTATGTGTTCTACAACACATTTGTCCATATTGATCCTACGTCTGGGAGTTTGTGGGGAGACTTCTAGGGCTTAGAAGAGAGAAAACAGCCATCCTACAGTTGATCAGTAAACTAATTTAATTATGCATTGCAATATTATTAAATACTGTGTGTGTGTGGTATACACACACACACACACACACACGTACACACCCATGTTTCTATGGAGAGTCAACTTCATTGTGCAAAGTTCCCTTGATTATGTTCAGTAAAATATAGGTAGATCAAGTGAAGAAGGCAAGATTGCAGGGATGAGGTAGAAAAGTCCACCAATTTTTATTGGATGGGTCCACAGATCTACACACTTCTCCACAATGAGTTGGTCAGCTGCCCTATGTTTAGAAATAGTGTTGAAAGAAAAAAGGGTTTCTGACTCGCTGTAAACCAAAGAAACCATTGGACTTACTAAAATCTTCTACCCACAGGTCATGTACAAACTTGAAGGCTAAGTGGCTATCAATGACACCTCTGGGTACTTGTGTGTGCAGAATTAAGGTATAGAATTGTTATAAGAGAAACACAATCTATATCTGTATCTAAAGAAATTGCTTTCTGCCTACAGATCAGGTTCTTTTTATTTCTGTTTGCATAAAATCCAGGAAAGAATATATTAATTGCAAATGAAAGGTAGTTGAGAAGATTGCAGCATTCTATTTACAGAAAAATTGGAAAGCTCACCTTGATAAATTAAATATTACTCAGGAGGCCACCCTTAGCTCAATAATCCCTCAGATCAGTGTGTGTGTGTGTGTGTGTGTGTGTACACACATATACATACATGTATGTATGTATATATAGTAAATAGATAGTTTTCCACAAAATTTAGTCATGAGATTTGTCTAAGAAACTTAACCCCCTAAAGTTTAAAGGACTGGGATAGCCTAATTTTACAGTGACTTTCTGGGAGTATGGCATGTTTGTGTTCCTACCAGTACAAAATAGCAGCTATGTAACACACTTTATTCTGAAAGAGGTGAAAGGGCTAGGGGAATGTGCCTCTAAGTTCAATTTTTGGTGATAAGTGTTCTTTGAAAGAATAGCAGTGAATTTATTATTCAAAAGATTGTTAATCATACCTTATGCCTTTCAGCATAGATGTGGTGAACTATAGATGCATAATGAGGTGTATATTTAGAGAAAAAGGTAATGTTTTTATTTCTTAGAAAAGAGCATTGCTTCAAGGAAAGAAAGAAAACTTCTGAGGAAGGAAGGATGAGTTCTACCCTGTACTAGGAGATTTGAGAATAGAGTAGCATTGCAAGGAAGAGAAGAATCACTTAACATTAACATTAACATAATATTTTAAACTGAAAAAGGAGGGAACAGGAGGAAAGTGTTTGCATAGATCTACTAATATGATTGCCATAAAATGGAACTAAGTCCAATATATTAATAATAGAAGAAAAGAGTACTTATCAGGAGAAAAGAATCAAATAATCCAGCAAAAAAAACAGGGCCTAAAATGTTCTATATACATTAAGGACAAAGAATGGATAATAAACTGGGTAAAATTGATCCCAACTCATAAAGAAAAATTGAGCTTGTCAGTTCAATTGAGATTAGGTGAGATTTAGTATTTACAATGAGTATGTTTTTGGAAGTGTACACCATATTCACAATGAACAGAAGAGTTAAAAGAGGCAGGGAAAAAGCATTGCATATTAAGAAGATATATTCGTATGAAGATATGTAATATCTTGGGAGCTGGGGAGAGGGAATATAGTATAGAACACCTAGGTGGGGATCACTGAAAGGGAATCAGAGCTCACATTGTTGTGGGAATATAATTCAATTAAACTAAACAGAAGGTATAATTTAGACAAAAAGTTTGGGAATCAGATCACAAACATTGCATGGTGGTGTGGTATGATGATAGAGTGATAGGGAACTTAAAATGCCTGGACATTGGAAGAGGATGTCTGCCAAAACCAAACAGTTGAAAAATTTGTGGTTTGATTAAATGAAAATTTTTCTTCTTTAAATGCAGAGGAATCAACAAGGAACTGATAGTTGATTGATTTTGCTGGGCCTGATTTTGACTAATATTGAGGAAATAATTACTCAAGAAGAAATTATGGTAATTTTAGGGATGAGTGACTACTCTATCATACACTTTGTGATGGAGAAGGAAAGATATGCCATGAATACTATGATTTGTACCACATATTTTAGGAAAGAAGGATAGATAAGTTTTTTTTTAGGTAAGATTTAATGCCTTAATATATTAATATTAAACTGCAAGTTGGTGTAGTTTATCGACTTGTTGTTTGGAAGATCTGAGTTCAAGTCTTGCAACAGACATTTAGAATTTTGGAGCCCCAGATAAGTCACTTAACTCTCTTAGTCTCAGTTTCCTCATCTTAACATGGTAATGATAATAGCACCTGCCTCATAGGTTTGATGAAAGGATCAAAGAAGATATGTGTGTGTATCTACATCTATATCTATATGCATAGATATAGATATACACATGTATGGCACTTTATAAATCATAAAGTGTCATAAAAATGTTAACTATGATTATGATGAGGATGATGATGATGATGATGATGATGATGATGATGATTTCAAGGACTATTGGCTTTAGTGGGATGGTAACATTACCAAGATCATGTACATGATCATCTTTTTTTTGCGTGTGTCTCTTAAGTAGGATGGAGAAGTACATTATGTGAAATGAGTATGTTGAGGAATAGGGAGGTTAGGGCGGTTGAGAGAGTATCAATATGTATGTTGACACCCCCTAGTATGAGAGAAGGACCAAAAATCAGGCAATGAACTCATTCTGGAAAGAAAGGAAGTGTTTTGGAGATTGTTTGCCAATAGCTACCAGAATTTTGATTGGGTGGTAGATATGGTTTAAATGAACCTCAGAAGAGGAGAGATTACTGAGTCAGGGAAGTAGAGGAAGTTCCCCAAAGTGGTAATAAGGAGCAAGGAGTACTACTCAACCTGAATCAGTGAGGTGAGGGAATGAATGAAAATAAAGCCAGGGTTGGAAAGGCAGGCCAAGAATTCTGTGTTATTAGGAAGGAGATGGGTCTCATTGAGAGCTAGAAGATATAAAGAGTTGGAAAGGAAAATTTTAAAGATAAAAGCTATGTTGTTACCTATGGAGCAGTATTCCAGAGGACACAGTAGAAGGGATGGGTAACTTGAGTGGAAAATTGAGAAGATTGGGTTTGGGTGGGTGGGAATAAGGGATTGGACAATGGAGTACCAAAAACAGGGTTTGAGTGATAACAGAGGTGGTTGTGGTTCAGAATGGAATGGGGAATGTGTTAATCATGAAGGAATGAGTGTAGGGAGGTTGTCATTGTCCATAGGGGTTTAACTTTAGGGTGAAGTCTTCTCAAAGCCTGAGGCAGTTCAGGTGACAACAAGTGCTGGGAGGTGAAGCAATGGTGTTATTCCTCTTTCCCCCAAGTCCAGAGACCTGGCTGGAGAAATGATGACATGTTCTCTTTTCTTCTCAGAAGGGTGGAGACTGGTTTACAAGTGGAATTATGAAATGATGATAAAGATGATAATGAATGATTTGTTTTAATTCATGTATGAACAAGATGTGGTGAAGGAAATCTAAAATAAGGAAAATTAGCATGAGGTAAGGGAATGGAAGTGCGTGAAATGGAGTTTATTCTATCCACATGTAGTTTACTAGGTGACATAGTAGATATAGACCTGGACTTGGGGGAAGGTAGACCTGAATCTGAATTCTGCCTCACAGACTTACTAGTTTATATGTAACCTTGGGCAAGTCATTTAACCTCTCTCTGCCTCAGTTTCCTCAACCATTGTTGTTCAGCCATTTTCAGTCATGTCCAATTCTTTGCAATCCTTTTTGGGGGGTTTTGGCAGAGATAGTGGAGTGGTTTTCCATTTCCTTCTCCAATTCATTTAACAGATGAGGAAACTGAGGCAAATAGGGTTGAGTGACTTCCCAGGTTCACATACTTAGTAAATGTCTGAGGCCAGACTTGAACTCATGTCTTCCTGACTCCAGGCCTGGCATCTATCCACTGTGCCACCTAGCTGCTTCCTCATCTGTAGAGATGGGATAATAATAGCACATACCTCACAAGCTGTGTGAGGATAAAATGAGTTAAAATATGTAAAGTGCTTTGAAAGCATTAAAAAAAGCCATATTAATAGTAGCTGTTGTTTGTCCAGTTAATATTTGTGTTTCTTCTATTGTTTTTCAGTTACATACTACTTTCACTTTACCCTCATGTTACAACACTATTGTTATATATGGTTTCTAACCTATTACTTTGCTGCCAATTTGGATTGATATTGCTCTAATTTGAATACCCAGGAGCTAGTCAGTACAATGGGAAGAGAGAACCCTACTTACTACCTGTGTGCCCTAGAGCAAGTTGTTTAACTTCTATAGTCCTGAGTTTCTTCATCATTAAAATGAGGGGTTTTGATTAGTTGAGTTCTAAATCTATGATCCTAATGATTAAGGAGTGGATTTATTCTTAGAGTCCTCACGTACCTATACAAACCTCATTTGAGAATATATTCAGTTCTAAGGAGAAAATGAATTTCTATGTGAAAATCACATCTATATTTTTGCCTTCTCCTGCCTCTCCACACCTTACTACAGGAATGACAATAGTCAGGAGGTGAGGGAAAAATGGAGACATTTCTGGAAACAGAAATGTCCTAGAATTTGTTTCTGATCTCCAATTTGGAGTAGAAGAGTGATGGTGGTTTGGAGCAGCGGGAGACTGGGAAAATGACTTTTGAGAGACTGGAGTATATTTAATGGGAGTGTAGTATTATAGATATAACACTAGAGTATGTGCCAGAGGCCATCTGGGGGACTTCAGAAACCATCAGAGACTCTTGTATTTAGGCTGTGCCTGAGACAGAAAAGCACTAATATTAATAGTGGGCCAATTGTGACTTCTACACATAATCAGGAAAAAGCAAAGTCTTGGAGCAAGTGACAACCTCAAGTCCAAGTAGAAGCTAAAGATAGAATGCTGAGGCCTCCTAAGGCATTATCCAGTTTGTAGTAACATTTAGCAGAAGGTTTGAGAAAATTAAGATTAAAAAAAAAACCTTCCTTTAACTTCTTTCCCCATATTTTTTTTCTCTGCATATTTCACTTTTGTTCAGTTTATTGGTCAAAATTGGATTTACTTATTGCACAAAGGCAACAGTCTTCTCTTAGGAGAAATTATACCTACAATGCCTTAAATATCTAATGTAAATTGTGAGATAGAAGAAGACAATCTCCTTCTGATCATTAGTGAACACCAGAAGCTGTCTTGGGGGCTAGCAGAGACTAGAGGATTTCTGTGGACACAGGACTCTGTAAGTTGGAGAAACTGTTTTCCAAAAGTGAAAATTATTAAATGTTCCAATTTGGTTATCTTGGGAAAATATAGTGTGAGTGATTTTGGTAGACTTTGGTGAAGGATTGGTTATAGCAGGAAACACTGTTGTAGCAGTCAGAAACTAAGCTACTATAAAGAGTTATGGGTTCTAGCATCAGATTTAAACGTAACTCCCTGGGTGACCCTGGACCAATTCATGCCCCTCACTGGTACTCCCTTTTCTTCTCTTTAATAGGACTATGCTTGATTGGGAAAATGTGTGGGTAAAAGAGAAAAGATATATACACAGGTATCAATGGCTTCTTCATTCTGAGGACCCTATGCTATCATTCTTTCCTTAATTTGGAACAAAGAATTCTAGAGCCTTTTTTTCTTTCTGCCCCACTCCCCTCCATTTCTTCTCCCTAAAGCAAATGGTAGATTGAGATTCTGTGTGACTCTCTGAGGCAGAACACATGGTTCCTCACTTACCTCTCATGGAGAAAATGGGTCAGTCCTCAACTCCACTGGCTTTTCTCTGGTTAACTGAAAGCTTGAAATGATTAAGTGGAAACCCAAGAAAATTTGTATTTTTCTACAGTGATGAATATGGGATGGGATTCCTGTGATGAGATGGTTAGGAGTGCATCCATTTTTGGTAATTTTTGGCTTTTCTGATGATTTACCTGGGCAGGTATGATCACAGCACAGGAACAATACTAAGGTATCATGCATCCATTGCCTTTCCTTTCTCCCATGTGTGAGGAAAGAGAAGTTGTTTATCTTACCTAATTTTCCCTGAACCAGCCCCTCCTGGCCAGCAATGGAAAGTAAACAGAAATCTATAGCTCAAGGAGATCAGAATTGGTCAAGGTTTGAGAGGAAAATGACACACAGTGGCAAGAACAGTAGGAGAAATGAAAAAAGAGTGTTAAAGAAAGATCTTTCAATATTCAGGTTTTATTGTCTTCTAGGAGGAACGAAAACAGTAAGAGCTGTATTCCTAAGGGAGTAGTTCTGCTGTCCCATCAGATGCCTCCTCTTCAGATTGGATCTGTGCTTCAGCTCAGTTCACATGGCATTCTTTGATTACCTGAGATGACATCATCATGAACCTACTGTTCCAGGGTCAGGGGTTTTAATGAGTCCCAGAGAGGACATTTCTTGACCTGATTCCCCTGGCTAATTTACCTGCTAAGCAAGGGAACAACTCTGGTGTGTCCTGAGGGCTCTTCTTAAAAATTATACTCTGGGCTCTTCTCCAAATATGGGCCATGGAATTGAGTGGTGTTTATTTAAAAATATATTTTCACTTTGTTCATCTTAAACTTGCATTCTTTGTCTCCTTGACAAATTAATCACTAGTCTCTGCCTTGCTTTTTATCTCCTTTCACTTCTCTCTGTATATGAACTTTTTTCATTTCTTATTATGTGAAACCTTAATGGGAGAGTAAGCCTGGAACAGTTGGAAGAGTGCTGGTTTTGGAGTGAGAAAAACCTGGGTTCTGGACCCTTCCTAATAATACATGTTGACTGGGTGATCCTATGAAAGGCATGTAATTTCTTAGTGTGTCTGGTTCTTCTCCAACACTAGAAATTGTGGAATGGGCGCTGATCTGCTTTGGTAGATTAGTTTTTTTTTTTCCATTGTTAGATCATTTTCTAGTAAAGTTAAAAGTCTCATCCATTCTCTGCTCACAAAAAAGACCCTCTCTTAAAACACATAATGTTGTGATAAATAACTTGGTTTTATTGGTTTTTATGATACTGTCTGTGATGTGTATGTGCATGCATACTTGCATTCTGATGATGTTCAAGTATAACTTGTGTAATTTTGAAGGGACTGCAAAATCTTTCATCAAGAGGCAAAATGTTTATTGTATTTGAAACATCTTAATTTTTTTTTCTGGACAGTGCTCTTTCCCCCTTTGCCTTCTCTTACTTTATTCCCATCCTGAAGGCACAAAAGAAATGTGAAGTGTGGAGCCTCAATAGACTAAGGAGATTAATGTAAATTGAGTTACTGGAAAATGATTTGAAGATCCAAGGTTTTGTTTGGATATTGACCAGGAAGTGAATATTGTTCATAGAGGAGTCAGGGTTAGTATCATCATCTTCTACATGGTAAACCTGTTCCCTTTTTTCCTTATGATCTAGAAACTGAGGGACTACTTGATAATCTTCTTCTCAATTGACCAAAATGATACATAGAGCAGATTTTAAAAAGAATGATTATAGCTACCTGGAAGTTGATATTTCAACTGCCACAGAGGGAGGCAATGTGATATAGCAGAAAAAGCCCTGGATTTGGAAAAAGAAGACATTGGTTCAAAAACCAGCTCCACTAACTATTGCTTTGTCCATTGTTTGTGGAAGATGACCAGTGACATCATGGGGTAATGTCTTGACTTGCCTGTGAAATGGATTTAAGTGAAGCAGAATTGCACAAAGTAATTCACTCTTTCCTCCAGAATCATCAAATTCCAGTTGCAAGAGAAAAGTCAGGATAACTGGTGTTGGCCTGGGATGCAGTGGATGACTTTAGTGTTTTTGATGTCTGACAAAGCTCTAAGCATTCCACAGCACCTGTTTTAGTTGCTTTCATGGCTATTGTAACAGATTGTCCTCATCCACTCATTCTGCTGGGGAAAGTCTTCACATGCTTGGGATAGACACCTCCCCCCAACTCACCAATGGGTTTGAGAGTCATCAGTTACCCTCAACCTGGTTTAGCCTGCCTGCTGAGGTGCTTTACCAGGGTGTAGTTACAGCTTCTTGGAGCCACAGATGAGGGTTGAGTACCAGATAGATAACAAAGGTAGATGAGCAGTCCTAAAAAGTGCTTGGCAAGCCCTCACACTAGAGGTACCAGTCTACATTTATATTACCTGAATGACATTCTACAGGCCACTTAAACTTTCTGGGCCTCAGTTTCCTCATCTGTAGAATGAGGGATACCAGAAGACTTCTATCATCCTTTTCAATTCTATATCTATGATCCTTTGAGCTTTAGTATTCAACCTTTGGGGGGGGGGGCATGGACTATCAAGATGTACAGGTATATAAGAAATAGCACCTGAGTTATTTTGAAAAGACCTGAATTCTAAGTTCTGACATTTGCAACTTTTGTGACCTTGGCCAAGTCACTTCACCTTTTCACCTTTCTTTAAAGTTTTTTATTTATTTTATTTTTTAAATTATGGGATAAAACAAGCATTTCCATAACATAATATAATAATAATAAAAATTTCACATGAAACTGCAAATCTATTTTGTAAAAGTTGCTATCCCACTTAAATATATAATAAAGTTATAATATAAAATTTTTTCCTGCCCTCCCCCTCACCCTAGAGAGGACTACCATTAGACACAAACATGTATAGAAAAGTAGAAAGCATTTTATGCATACTTCTATTTATCAGTTCTTTCTCTGGTTCTGATAGTGCCTTCCTTCAAATGTCCTTTGTAGTTATTTTAGGTATTTATAATACTCAAAATGACATTTGCTCAAAGTTATTCTTAAAACAATATTACTATTATTGTATACAACGTTCTCTTGGTTTTGCTTATTTTTCACCTCATTATTTCATGAAAGTCTTACATTGTTATTCTAAGATCCTGGAGCTCACCATTTTTTTTCCAGTGAGGCAACTGGGGCTAAGTTAATTACACAGGGTCACACAGCTAGGAAGTGTCAAGTGTCTGAGGGGAGATTTGAACTCAGGTCCTCCTAAGCCAGTGCTCTATCCACTGTGCCACCTAGCTGACCCAAGTTCACCATTTCTTATAGAACTATAATATTCCACCTTTCTAAGACTCAAGGTCCTCATCTCTCAAATGGAGACGATAATACTTCTGTTAAATAGTTGAGTCCTGTTACAATCTGTCACTTCATTGCTATTTCATTGCTGTGTTCCCTCCCCATGGAAACTTAAACCCATCTGTAACTTAATAAAATATTTTTAAAAGTTCTATGGTTGAAATATTCATTCCTTGCAACCAACCTAGAGTTAAGATTCTCTTAATCTACCTTGGTGTTCAGATGACAAGCATATAGTAAACCATAAAGACCACACTCAAAGGCTTTATACTTTAAAGAGACCTGAAAGAACTTGTGTCTTGCTGTAATAGTGAAGATCACTTTCATGCAACAATAAGCCATTGAAGGATATTAATGGAATGAATATAACAATTATCATTATGTAATCAGTCCCTTGTATTAACTTTGGGTATTTGTCCCTAGATTTGTGTTTATATTTGCTCAAATTTGTTTTCTGAATTTCATTTTCCAATTTGTAGAAGTGTAAAAGAATGATTCACTTAAAGTGGTAATCAGGATACAAAGCAGGAAAGCACTTAGCACTCATTTTTCAAATTCATCCAGCTTTTATACCTTTATGAAAAATCATTGATTATGATTCAGCCCTTGTCTTGGACTTCTACTATTAATCTAAGGTCCAAAAGTAGGAGAGCTAGAAAAAGTAGTTTAATTACCTGATCCTCAGATGACCACAAAAATCCCGCAGCTGTACATCGGACTCATTGATGCTTCTCACCATAAGCATGACTTAATCTTCAGCCTGCCTACATGACATCTGGGGAAAAAGGGGTATCTTCTCTATGAGCTGGAAGGGCTTGACTATATCACACTGTAGTTGGTTATACCTATCTAGAGAGAAGCTTGAGGTAGAAGGGGATACCAAAAAGGAAAAAAGTACTCACCCCCTCCTCTGTCACCCAGCTTGGGAATGTAGGTATTTCGGGCTATGTCCAGCCATACCTATTTTCTTCCAATAAAAGAATTTCTACTCTCTAGTCACCGTCCTAAACCACACCCTTGCAGAGAGATTCTTCCACTTCTATGTCACGGGTGTATGGAAGGGACAAATGAGGTCACATGTTCCAACTAACCAGTCTCATCACAGAAAGCAAAATGGAACTCTCACTTGTTTTTTAAGCCTATAGTAAAAGGCAGGAATTAATAAAAAGGAAAATAACAATAAAAACAATAATAATAATAGCAACTAATTCTTATATAGTGCCTACTATATGCCATGCACTGTGCTAATTATGTTATGTGCTATATTATATGTTATATATGTGTTATATTTATGTTATATATGGTTTATTATATGTCATATATATGTTTATAATTATTTAGTTCTGACTTTAGGGAAGCTTATTCAAAAACCAATAAATAAAATTCATACAATTTTCTTTTACAGTTTGACTCAGCCCCCAGCCAGGAGAAAATCTAATACTTTTAAACCAGGGCTCAAACCCTAGGACTTTCTGTATCCCTGCATATCAATATCTAAGCACTGATCTTCTCCTAATCTCATACCCCCTTGGTTCACAAATAATGCAGTACACAGATCAAAGCCATTGGATTTATCTTGCAAGAAAAAATTCAAATTAATTAAACAAAACTTAGAAAAGGAGTAGCCTTATACAACAGAATAAGCTTGAGAAATACCTTTTGTCCTATTTTGGCAAAGAGGAGGGGAGAAGGAAAGAATCTCATAACTATTTTCCAAAATTGAAAATGAGCCACCACCAGTTCAATTCTATTCATTGAAAGTGGTAACAGCTGCAATGTTCAGCATTCTGACCCACACACTGCTGTACGTAAAGCCCACAGGTGCCTCATGTAGTAGTTGTATATGTTGTTGCATCTCAAAATTCCACAGGTGCCTCAACACTCAACTTTCCAATCTGTAGCTTCCTGTTTTAGTGTTCATTCCATTTCCTTGCTTGCTCAAAATGCATACTGTTTTTACCTCAACTAACCATTTCTGATGTTTTACCTACTCTATTCAAAAAGTCCTGGTTCTGAGGAAATGCATTCCACTGCTGGCTCTCCCACTCTTACCCCTGGCTCAGAGCTAAAAGAGTAGTCTCAGGTTCTTCTAAGAAGCAAAAAGAAAACTGCTGTCTGTCCACAACTCTATCTTTCTGACATCCATACAGCCAGGCTCTGAAAATTTCTCCCAGACTATAGAGTTCTATCACAAAACCCGATTATGCAGTCTTAAGTCTAGAATTGGCAGAAGTGATAAAAATAATTCCCTGCATTGGCTCAGAACTATTTCTTCTTTTAAAATAAGTTTTTACTGATGTCTTATTTTTTATTAACCTTATGTGTTATTTATCCCTGCCTTATGTACAGGAGTTAGGAAGTAAGAACCTGTCTTCCTGCTTATGTATAAAATAAGGGAATTCTAGAAAATGGCTTTTTAAGTCCTATAGTCCCTTACAGCTACAAATCTGTGATCTTCTGATTCTATGACTGCAAATTCTGCCTTCTTCCACTATAAAAGCCTTTCTCACAACAACAATTTGTTGTGGCTATTACGTAAATTGATTAGTTTGCCTGACTCTTAGCCCAGGTTCCTCAATTTGATCTCTATATTCAAACCATTGGCATTTGCAGGTTCTGTGCTGCTCTCCATACTGTTTGCCATTATAAGTGATGGCAGGGGAGCTAAGATGGCAGAGTAAGAGGTGAGTCTCCCTTACCCTCCCTTATTAACCCCTGAAAGCCCAGAAAATATCACCCCAGCAAAAACCCTGGAACAGTTGAACCCGAAGAAAGATGGGGTGCTGCAGACCAGTAGCCCAGGTAGCTTGAGGGATTAACAGGAAAGGCCCCTCTTACCCTGGAGGAAGAGGAGCAGTACAGAATGGGAGGAGTCCTAACAAGCTAGCAGAAAGCCCCACCTCAGCATACCAGGAGGAGATCCTGAAGCCCAGGTGATGGAGCATGCAAACACCAACACCTGTACTTCAAGTGCCTCATTGAGAGTGGGCAAAGAGTGGAAACCAGCTTGGAAAACCACCAGGTGCCTGAGCATTCTATACCAACTGGTTCTCAGCAGAACTAAGGGAAGTAGCCTCTCCAAGGGGCCCCAGGCACATAAACACCCTACAACATCCATTTGAAAGGAACTAAAGAAAGTGAAAGGAAGAAAAGGCCCAGGTGAGCAGGAAGTCTCCAGGAATTGCACTACCCAATCCTATTCCTAGAGTTCCAGTGTTGCTGATTCCAGCCCAATACCTGTTAAGCTGCCAGAACCCTAAAGCCTCCAACTGCCAACATTGGAAGCCATAGCACACAAAGCCAGCAACCAGGTCTTAGGTTCACAACACAAAAAGTTTGGATCAGTGCCCTCTGCTCCCTAGTAGGAGAGCTCAATCTCTTTAAAGAGCAGGAAATAAGCAAACAGCATGAGCAAAAAGAAATGTACCATAGATTATTATGGGAAGAGTGAAGATCAAGGCAGAAATTCTGAAGAGGACAACAGCATCAAGAAACCCACATGTGGAACCTCAAAAGGGAATATGAACTAATCTGAAGCCCAAAAAGCCTTCTTAGAGGAGCTCAAGAAGCATTTAAAAAGTCAAATGAGAGAGACAGAAGAAAAAATGGGAAAAGAAATGAGAGGTATGCAAGAGAAAGTCAATAGCTTAGAAAAGGAAGGACAAAAATTAACTGTAGAAAACAAATCCTTAAAAAATACAATTGGCCAACTGGAAAAAAGTACACTGAAGAAAACAAGTCCCTAAAAAATACAATTGGCCAAATGGGGAAGGAGATACAAAATCTAATAGAAGAAAACAATTTGTTCAAAATTAGAATTGGGCAAATGGAAGCTAATAACTCTATGAGAGAGCAAGGATCACTCAAACAAAAACAAAAGAATGAAAAAATAGATGAAAATGTAAAATACCTCATAGGTAAAACAAATGACCTGGAAAATCAATCCAGGAGAGACAATTTTAAAATTATTCATCTACCTGAAAATCACTATGAAAAAAAGCCTCTGGACAGTATCTTTCAGGAAATCATAAAGGAAAACTGCCCCGACATCCTTGAACCAGCGGGTAAAATAGCCATAGAAAGAATCCACCCATCACCTCCTGAAAGAGATCCCAAATTGAAAACCCAAGGAATATAGTAGCCAAATTCCAAAATTACCAGGTCTAAGAGAAAATACTGCAAGCAGCCAAAAAGAAACAATTTAAATATCGTGGAACCATAGTCAGGATTACACAGGACCTTGCAGCTTCTACATTAAAAAACCATAATGCATGGAACATGATATTCCATAAGGCAAAAGAACTAGGATTACAACCAAGGATCAACTACCCAGTGAAAATGAGCATGATCTTTCATGGGAGGAGAAGGATATTCAATGAAATAGAGGACTTCCATACCTTCCTGATAAAAAGACCAGAGCTCAACAGAAAATTTGATCTTCAAATACAAGACTCAAGAGTGACATAAAAAGGTAAATGGGACAGAAAGAAACAACATGTTATTAATAAGGGCAAACTGTTTACATCCCTACAAGGGAAGATGACACTTGTAACTCTTGTGAACTGTATTGTTATTACACCATGTTAAATTGACTTTGATGTAATTATGAAAAAAAAATTAATCAAGTGGGTTAAATGGATCCAAGTAAGTGGATTAATCTGATCTAAGAAAATGTACTGAGAGAAAAGGAAAGGAGGAGGCCAACCAAGGGTAAATTAAATCACAAGAAAAGGCGCAAAAACCTATTACAGCAGAGGGAAAGAAGGGAGGGAGGTGAGCATTGTTCGAACCTTGCTTTCATCAGATTTGGCTCAAGAAGGGAAGAAAATAATCACTTAGGTATCAAAATCTAACATGCCATATAGGCAGTAGGAAGGGAAAGGGGAAAGAAAAGGGAGGGAGGATAAGGAGAAGAAAAGGGAGGAAGCTAATAGAAGGGAGGTGAGACTGAGGGAGGCGGTGATCAAAAGCAAAACATTAGTGAAGAGGGAAAAGGAGAAAGAAGAAAGAAAAGCATAAACAGGAGGAAAAGAATGGAGAGAAAGACACAGATAGTAATCATAACTGTGATTGTGATATATGAATGTAATGGAATAATATTGTGCTATAACAAATGATGAACAGGTAGATTTTAGAAAAACCTGAAAAGACTTGTATGGTTTGATGCTGAGTGAAGTGAGTAGAACAAGTAGAACATTGTACACAGTAACAGCCATGTTGTGTGATGACTAATATTGATAGACTTAACCCTTCTCAGCAATACAAGGATCTAAGATATCTCCAAAGGCCTCATGATAGAAAATGCTATACACAAAGAAGAAAGAAATATGGAGTTTGAATGTTGATCTAAGCATACTATTTGCTATTTTTTCTCTTCTGTTGTGTTTTGTTTCCTCTTTCTGGTGGTTCCTCCTATTACTTCTAATTCTTACTACATCACTAATGTGAAGAAATATTTAATAGGAATGTATATGTATAGCTTATATCAGATTTCACACCATCTTGAGGGGGGAGGTAGGGAGGAAAGGGGAGAAAAATATAAAACTCAAAAGCTTATGGAAATGATTGTTGATAAATCAAAATAAATTAATAAAAAAAGAAACAGTAAAAAAAAAATAATACCAAAAAAAAAAAATAAGTGATGGCCCTTTTCTCTATCACAAGACCTCTTGAGATCTAGGATTCAGCCAGGATAAGCTGAGGAACAAACAAATATATCAAAGTTCCTAGAAAAATGCTTAAGACCTTCTCAGAGATTCTCCATCAGTTAGCAAGTGAAGAGGTGGTGGCACCTGGCCAAAAAAATAAAACATGCCCTTGGGGATGCATTAAAGTCCTAGATGCTGGACAAGTCAATCCATAGTGATGTTAACTCAGCTGAGGGAATATTTTCCTCTGACTCAAGCTGAGTCACAGATCCAAGCTGGATAGGAGACATCTGAAGGAACAGAGCAGACAACTCCCCAGGTATAAGGCTCTGGCTCACTCCTTCCCAGAGGACCATGAGATTGGGTATTGAAGATTCTCCATGAGCCTTCTCTATCAGTTCATCTATTCTCCTCTCCACTCTGGCTTTCCTCTAACCCTTGCCATTTTCAGAGCTTTTAAACTCAAGAATCTAAGTTTTATTCTCACTGCCTGAGTGGAAGGACTGGGTCAAATGGAACAAAGCTAGAGAAACTAGCTTAGTTCCCTCATGATAGATATGGAATAAGCATAAAAGGGGTGGGGGGAAGGGCACCATTGCTACCTAGGATCATTCCTGGAGGTAAGAAGGGACTCAGAGTCCACAGCTTCCTATATATGTCCACTGTAGTAATCAGACAAATTACACCTGAATGATGAATGTGTCCCTGATTGTCAGATCCTAAAAATCCCATCTCCCACTCATCATTGGTGGAAAATAAACTGTTTTCCTCTTAGGTATCTGTTTGACATTCTCAAGGTTTGAACTAACAACAAAGCAGCTTGTATAGTTGGGGACTAACCTTGTTTCTCCATCAGAGGTAAGTGAAGGGCTCCGTATTAGGCTTAAAAGAGCTATGGGGAATAATCTCTCTCTCTCTCTCTCTCTCTCTGTCTCTCTCTGTCTCTCTGTCTCTGTCCCTCTCTGTCTCTCTGTCTCTCTCTCTCTCTCTCTCTCTCTCTCTCTCTCTCTCTCTCTGTGTATGTGGGGGGTATTATGGTAAGGAAATGAGAGGATGGGGTAGAGAGAGACGGGAGGGATTAGAATCCAAAATTGAATATTTGTCTCAAATTAAGGAAAGGACTGCTTTTTAAAAAGGCAATTCATAATAAGTAGTCAATTACACAGGGCACCTATAACTTTCTTGAGGGCAAGAAGGGTTTTATTTTGTTTGTTTTCTAGTCATTAGCACAATGCCTGCAATGTTGAATGCATTTAATACATGCTTATTGGTTGATTAATATAAAATTATTCAGTATAATTCATACCTCAATTAATGAGAAGAAAACTTAGGCAAAGGAGAGGACACAAATTATTCATTGGTCAAATTGGATAGAGCTAGGAGCAGAAGTAAGTCCTCCTAACCCTGCCATGACTCTTGGATGCTTCCTTTTTTTCTATTTTAGTGAGCCATATGCTCTCATATGCTCTCATGAGCCATATACCTCACCTTAACTTAGCTCACTAGGTGGCTTAGCATAATTGATGAAAATATGTTGCTTAGGATGAGTACATGATCCTTGCAGATGTCTGAAAATCTGTTCTTAGCTTGCTGGTCTCCTACTAAGCTTTAGTTTTTCTCTAATGATGAAAATTAGATCCAGGAAAGAGTCTTCTGAAATATAATGCTATCCTTGCTGTATTATAAACTCCTTACCCATTTAATTCATCATGGACAGACTTTTAACTTTAGTAGAACCTGATATCTGTGTGCATTATTGAAGTCTGTTGTAGAATAAGGAAATGGTCAAATGTAAGCCAAAAAGATGGAGTTACATAAAGTCCTCTTGCTTTATCCTTTCGAAAACAGTGTTTCCTCAGTATTGTTACTGTCTGTGTGGTGAACCAAGAGCATACACATCTCTATCTGTCACTTCTACCTGGACTTCAGGATTAAGATCCTTCATTTTGTGTCTTATTTCTGATTATGTGAATAAAACTTATGGTGCATCCCCATTCAGGCCATATATAGAAAGTGAGTATCAGAGAAAAGCTTTTCTAATCAGGAAAAGAGGGTCAGCTAGGTGGCGCATTGGATAGAGCACTGGTCCTGGAGTCAGGAAGACCTGAGTTCAAATTCAGCCTCAGGCACATAATACTTATGTGTGACTCTGGGCAAGTCACTTAACCCCAAGTGCCTCAAAAAAAAAAAAACAAAAAAACAATCAGCAAAAGGCTACCTCCTTAATCTCCTGCCCTCCAGATGCTCATTGCTACATACCTGGGCTTAGGAACAGAGAAACAAAGCTGAAAGGAACCTTTACTGTTGTTGTTCAGCAGTGTCTGACTTCTTGTGACCCCCTAATGGGATTTTCTCATCAAATATACTGGAATGGTTTGGCACTTTCTTCTCCAGTGGACTAAACCAAACAGAGATTAGGTGACTTGCCCAGGGTCACATAGCTAGTGAGGGTCTGAGGTCAGATTTGAACTCATCCTCCTAACTTCAGGCCCTGTACTCTATCATTGAGCCTCCTAGAAATCATCTACTCCAACCCTTTCATTTTGCAGGTGAAGAAAGTGAGATCCAGGGAATTTAAGGGGCAAGTGTCAGATATGGAATTTGAACCCAAATCCTCTTACTCCAGAGATAATGATCTTTCCACTCTATCATGATGACTATATCATGTCCTGGGACAAGTTTCAGAACAGTCACAGATAGAGGGTATAACAAGTATTGGCTTTATGGACCTTATACTATATCTGCACTGGTTGGGATGATGTCCCTTCTTCCAGAAATGATAGTTCTAATGACCTACGCTCCTGTTTTTTTAAACATTGTGGCTTCTATTTGAGGGAAATGACATATAAAATACCATTTCCCATTGTCTCCCTTTACCATAGAATCTAGTGTGTTACTTATTGAGGACTTATGCTCCATATAGCCTTGAAAAATAATTTCATTTTCAAAGTCTATTATTATAAGATTTCATCCCATAATAGGACTACTTATTCTTGTTACCTAATAACTTGCAGATGCTTAAACACGTCTCCAAACTTAAGTAACATTCATCCATTTAGCAACAGAATAAGTCAGTAAACTACACAAACCAAGTGCTACAGTGGAGAAAAGTATTAGATTTGGAGTCCAAGGACTTGCTTTTGAATCCTGATTCTGCCCCATCAAAAGCAGAGATTTAGAGATGGAATAGACCTTAGAGATCATTTCATTAAGCACCCTCATTTTACAGAGGAGGAAATGAGGTACAAAGAAATTTAGGTGACTTACCCATTCTTATATACATAGCAATTGTCAGGGTCATGACTTGGACTGGGGTCCTCTGTCTCCTCTGATTCCAAGATACCTCTTCACCTTCTATGTGACCTTGAGCTAATTGTTTAACCTTTCTGGGACCCAGCTTTCTCATCTGTAATATGAGTGCATTGGGTTAGATGACTTTGATTTAGCTCCTCTAAATCTCTAATCATAATAGCAAGATAAAGTAACAGTTTAAAATGAAATAGCAATAGGAGAGAACATAGCAGTAACATCCAGGCACTTATACCCTTGATATCCTTTCATTTCACTCTCACTTTTCTCTTTCCGGGTTTCCAGTCTTAACATTCATTCAAATGCATACCACCAATTATTCACCTTCAACATGCATCACTACCATTATTATCATCATCAGTGTAGAATCCAAGAATCAGGGAAAATTACTATTAACCTTAACTAATATCACAAGTAACAAAGTTACCTATAGGGTATATCTCAGAGTACTATTTTTGGGAAGAATAGGTCAGTGACTAATTCAAACATGTCCAAAGAGGAGGGTTCAGGATAGTGAGGGGACTAGAGACCATGCTTTATGAGGATTAGTTGGAAATGTTTAGCTTGGAGAGAGGGCTTGGGAGTGATTGTGAGGTTTCTGAAGAACATCAAAGAAGGATTAACTTTGTCCTTTTTCGGTTGAACATAATGAAAACTAATGCTGGGAAGCAAAAACTAGGGAGATTTTTGTTCAATATAAATAAAAATGGCTTAATAATTGTAACTGTACAAAAAGGAAAAGGACTGTTTCAGGAGATTGTGAGTCCCCTGTCTCTGGAAATCTCATATGTCAGGTGATATATGGAGGAAATTCTTGGCCTGGACAATGTGATGTGAAAAAAAAATGTGGAAGGCAAAATTACTTTCAGTTGCCAATGGGTGGGAGATCATGGAAAGTTCTGTGGAACATTGGAGATCTAAGCTGAATATCAAGGGACAAGTCAAACAGCTAGTCAACTAGTATTTACTAGCTGCCTCTTATGTGTCAGGCACTGTGTAAAGCTCTGGGGATACAAGGAAAGATTAAAGAAAAGGAAGTGCCTGCTCACAAGGAGTTCACAGTCTAATGAGAAAGACAACATGGAAATAATTATGTACAAATAATTATATACCAGATAAATTGGAGGTAATCAACAGAGGGGAGGCACTAAGTTAAAATGAAGTATTTGAATTGAAAGAATATGGAAATTATGTATTCTAGCAATTGTGGGTGGCACATATAAATTCATGAATGTGGAATACAACAGGATGACATTAGTTTGGCTGGACTGAAATCCAGGTTGGCTATAAAGGAGAGCATATGAACAGGTGTTACACAGGGAAGTAGAAGTCAAATTGCAGATGGACTTAATCAAATTATTAGAAGTTCATATTTTATTCTATAGGCAGCAGAGAACCACCAACATTTTTTGATTGGGGGACTGATATGGTTATCCCTGCTTAGTGGAGAGATTATTTTGGCAGGGATAGGAATGATGGCTTGGAAAGGGAGAGAGAGTGAGGCAGGGAGACCAGCAAGAAGATTAGTAGTATAGTCCAGGAGAGAGGTGATTAAGGAAAGAAGCTGGATTATGACTTCTTCACCTTCTTGCATTATTCCTTCTCCATCAGAGACTCCTAAACAGTGAAACTTTTCTATTAGCTTCACTAGCTCTCCCCAAATTTTCTTTCCAGTTAAGGAAGGAGCCACTCTTTCTCTCCCCCTGCATTTCCCATCCTCTAGACTACATTGATTTAGCAACACTCTTTCACCAGCACCAGAAATAAATGTTGTCCTTCTGGCACTACACTATTCCCTAGGTGTGGGAACTCAATGGTGACAATTTAATTTTTCTTGCTATGTTGTTAGTTAAAGAAATGCTTTAGCTCTAATACAAAAATTGGTATTCTGTTTCACTGCTATCAGTCTCATAATGACTTTTTAATATTTATAATGTAATTAGTGGTTAGATCTTTGAGCCATTCATTGTTTGGAATATCATTAGCTAACTACCTAAACATTTCATATGTATCTATATAACCAAATATAATCATGTAAATTATTATAGTGTGAACAACTATTATGCAAGCAAATATTAGGCAAGAGTCACAAGCTTGTAAACAGACCAATTAATAAAAAAGGATCCATACAACCTGCACTCAGCCTACAATGATTAGTCCCCCTTAGACCTTGATCTATCCATGAGTCAGCAAACCAAAGCTTGAGGCCAAATCTGGCCCTTCAGCGAGCTAAGAATTCATTTTTTATGTTTAAATGCAATAAAACTTCATTTTAAAATGTAAAAACCATTCTTAGCTAGACTTGACAAAAACAGACCTGTGGGATAGATTTGGAAGACAATATATACATGTATAATTACATCCATAATATATGCAAAAGTAATTCAAGGTAGTTTGAGGAGAGAGAAAATTCTCAACTGGGAAGATCAGAAAGTTTCATATAAAAAACAGTATTTGAAAATTAACAAACAAACAAACAAATGATGGCTTTGAAAAATAGTGTTTGTAGCAACCTGAGTTGCAAAAGGAAGAGGTGAGGAGACAGTTCAGGGAAGGGAGTTACTTAGTGGAAAGAGAGAGATAGGAAAAAAGAGAATTCTATTTAAATAATCGTGAGGCTAGTATCTCTGGATCACAGAATCTATGAAGAAGAGTAATGTGTTAAAAATAACTGGAAAAATAGGAAATTGTCTAATTGTAAAGGATACCAGAGCCAAATTTAGAGTCACTAGCAAGCCACTGGAGCTTACTGGAATAGGTGAGGAGTGTGACATAATCAAATCTCTATTTGTTGACTGAGTGGAAGATGGACTAAAGTAGGGGAGTACTTTAGGTAGGAGACCATATAGAAAGCTAGCATAATAGTCCACTGATATGTGAAAAGGTCCTGAAATTGGGTGGTGGCTATATGAGTAGAGAGGAGACAGATATGAGAGATGTTATGGAAATAACAACAAAATTCATCAACTAATTGTATATATAGGGTGAATGAGAGTAAAGAGCAAAACATGGCCAACCTTGGCTTTCAGAAAGATGGTGAAGCTCTAGATAATAAGAGGAAGTTCACAAGAGGTATGCTTGGGGAAAACAATAAAGAGGTTTCTTTTGGAAATGTTGACTTTGAGACATCTATGGGATATTCAATTTGAAATGTTCAAAAAGAAAGCCTTGGTGTGGAACCGGAGCACAAGGGAGACTGAGGCTTGATCTGAAAGCCAAAGATGGTACTTGCCTCTATAAGGGATGATAAGACAACCTTTGAAAAGAGGAAAAAGTCCAGGGAAGAACTGTAGGTACACTCACAATTAGGAAGTGTGAAATGAATGATGCTTTATCATAGAAGACTAAAAAGTCCTAGTCATACTAGGACTAGTAGGAGAACCAAAAGAAAGCAATGTCATAAAAATCGCAAGAAGAGGAATTATCTGGGAGAAGAGTGTAGTGAACAGTATAAGATATTGTAGAAATGTTAAAGGAGAGGACTAAGAAAGAGGCCACTAGACTTTGATAACTTTGCAGACAGCTATTTCAGTTGAGTGACAAGAGCAGAAATCACATTGCAGAGAGTTTAGAAAGAGTCAGAGGAGATAAAATTGAGGCACTGAGTGTAGATAATTTATTCAATGATTTCAGCTAAGAAATAGAGGAGAGATATAGGTCTATAGCTAGGAAAGATACTAGGATTTAGTAAGGTTTTTTGTTTTTACGAATAAGAAAATGAGGTCATCTATTCTTAAATAAGAAAGAAATATAATGGACACAAAATTTAAAAAAAAAAAGATAGACCCCTTCTTTTCTGTCTACATGAAGTCAGGGTTCTAGAAAGTATATCAAAAACTTTTAACAGAGCTACACTCAGAAAAGCTTCCATTTTTATATTCCACATCTGTCAAACTCTCTTAAAGTGGTCAATTATGAGAAGATCAGCATATTTGTAAGCACATCAGCTCTATTATCTGAGTGGAAGCAGAATAATAAGGCTAGCTCAGCGTTATCTCTGAGACAGGTGTCTGGGTACAATAGGGAATTTGTCAACTCACTGACTTTAAAGTAAGAAAATTTCAATGTATTCTAGCATCAGAGATTTAGAATACTCCTGAATCATTTGGGATACAGATCCACTGGGCCTCTGGTTACAGGAAATTGAGGAATCTGTGGAATGGAACTCAGGAACATGACCTTGATAAACAGTTTTTTCCTCATTGGAATTCTCCAGGACAGCAGATTCCCTGAACTCATCTGTGTCATGATAATATTTCTTTATCTGGTGGCCATGGCCAGTAATGGACTCCTGCTGTTGTTTATTACCATGGACAACCGGCTCCATGTGCCCATGTACTTCATGCTCAGCCAGCTCTCACTTCTGGACCTGCTCTTCACATCAGTTGTTGCCCCCAAAACATTGGTAAATTACCTGGGTGGACAAAACACCATCTCCTTAAAAGACTGTGGTCTTCAGATGTTTCTGGCACTGACACTTGGGAGTGCAGAAGATATTCTGTTAGCTTTCATGGCATATGACCGCTATGTTGCCATTCAACATCCCTTGAACTATATGATAATTATGAAACCAAAGGTTTGCTGGTCCATGGTAGCTACATCTTGGCTTTTGGCATCTCTGAGTGCCCTTGGACACACCATCTACACCATGCACTTTCCTTTCTGTAGAAACCAAGAGATTCACCACCTGCTCTGTGAGATCCCTCCACTGCTGAAACTGGCATGTGCTGACACTTCACAGTACAAGGTCATTTTGTACACAATGGGTGTGACCTTCCTCCTGATCCCCCTCTCTGCCATCTTCACCTCCTATACCTTAGTCTTATCTGCTGTGTTCCACACGCCCTCAGCACAAGGAAGACAGAAAGCTCTCCTTACCTGCTCATCCCACCTGACAGTTGTTGGGCTGTACTATGGAGCTGCCATGGTCATGTATGTCCTGCCCAGTGCCTACCACAGCACTCAGCAAGACAATATTGTCTCTTTCTTCTACACATTCTACAATATTGTTTCTTTCTTCTTCTGGGTTTGTTTCAGGAGGTAGACTCCCAAATATTTCATAATGTCTACAGTAAGTTTAAATGGAATTTCTCTTTCTATCTCTTGCTATTGGGCTTTGTTGGCAATATATAGAAATGCAGATGATTTACGTGAGTTTATTTTATAGACTGCAATTTTGCTAAAGTTGTTTATTATTTCAAGTATTTTTTACTTGATTCTCTGAGATTCTCTAAGTATAACATCATGTCATCTGCAAAGAGTGATAGCTTTGTTTCTTCTTTGCCTATTCTAATGAATCAATGTCTTTTTCTTCTCATATTGCTAAAACTAATGTTTCCAGTACGATGTTGAATAACAGTGGTGATAATGGACATTCTTGTTTCACCCCTGATCTGATTGGAAATGCTTCTAGCTTGTCCCCATTACATATTATGCTTGCTGAAGGTTTTAGATAGATTCTATTTATTATTTTAAGGAAGACTCCATTTATACCTTTGCTCTCTAGTGTTTTTAATAGGAATGGGTGTTGTATTTTGTCAAAAGCTTTTTCTGCATCTATTGAGATGATCACGTGGTTTCTGTTAGTTTTGGTGTTGATATGATGAATTATACTGATAGTTTTCCTAATATTGAACCAGCCCTGAATTCCTGGTATAAATCCTACCTGGTCATAGTGTATTATTCCTATGATAAGTTGCTGTAATCTATTTGCTAATATTTTGTTTAAAATTTTCACATCTATATTCACTAGAGAAATTGGTCTATAACTTTCTGTGTTTTGACTCTTCCTGGTTTAGGTATCAGCACCATATTTGTATCATAAAAAGAATTTGGTAAGACTCCTTCTTCACTTATTTTCCCATATACTCTATATGGTATTGGAATTAATTGTTCTTTAAATGTTTGATAGAATTTCCTTGTAAATCCATCTGGACCTGGAGCTTTTTTCCTAGGGAGCTCATCAATGACTTGAATTTCTTTTTCTGAGAAATTTTTATTCAAGTATTCTATTTCCTCTTCTGTTAATCTGGGCAATTTATATTTTTGTAAATATGTACCCATTTCAGTAAGATTTTCAAATTTGTTGGCATATAGTTGGGCAAAATAACTCCTAATTATTGTTTTAATTTCCTCTTCTTTGGTGGTAGCTTCACCCTTTTCATTCTTGATACTAGTAATTTGGTTTTCTTCTTTTTTTAAATTAAATTAACCAAAGTTTTATCTATTTTATTGGTTTTTTCATAAAACCAGCTCTTAGGTTTTTTTTATTAGTTCAATAGTTTTCTTAATTTCAATTTTATTAATTTTTCCTGTGATTTTCAATATTTCTAATTTGATATTTAATTGAGGATTTTTAATTTGTTCTTTTTCTAGTTTTTTTAGTTGTATGCTCAATTCATTGATCTCTTCTTTTCTATTTTATTTATGTAAGCATTTAGAGACATAAAACTTCCTCTAAGAACTGCTTTTGCTGCATCCCATAAGTTTTGTTATGTTGTCTCATTATTGTCATTCTCTTGAATGAAATTATTGTTTCTATGATTTGTTGTTTCACTCAATCATTTTTTAGGATTAGATATTTAGTTTCCAATTTTTTTTAGTCTATCTTTCCATGGCCCTTTATTAAATATAATTTTTATTGCATCATGATTTGAAAAGGATGCATTTAATATTTCTGCCTTTCTGCATTGGATTGTGAGGTTTTTATGCCCTAGTACATGGTCAATTTTTGTGTATGTGCCATGTACCACCAAGAAAAAAGTATATTCTTTTATCTCCCCATTCAGTTTTCTCCAAAGGTCTATCATACCTAAATTTTCTAATGTTCTATTCACCTCCTTAACTTCTTTCTTGTTTATTTTGTGGTTAGATTTATCTAGTTCAGAGCATGGGAGGTTGAGGTCCCCCACTAGTATAGTTTTGCTGTCTATTTCTTCCTGTAATGCCCTGAACTTCTTCTCCAAGAATCTGGATGCTATACCATTTCATGCATATATGTTTAGTAATGATATTACTTCATTGTCTATGGTGCCTTTTAGCAGGATGTAGCCTCCTTCCTTATCTCTTTTGATAAGATCTATTTTTGCTTTTGCTTTGTCTGAGATCAGGGTTGCTTCCCCTGTTTTTTTTTTTACTTCAGCTGAAGCATAATATATTTTGCTCCAACCTTTTACCTTTACGCTGTATGTGTCACTCTTTTTCAAATGTGTTTCCTGTAAACAACATATTGTAGGATTATGGTTTTTAATCCATTCTGCTACATGCTTCCGTTTTATGGGAGAGTTCATCCCATTCACAATCACAGTTATGATTATTATCTGTGTCTTTTTCTCCATCCTTTCTTCCCCCTGTTTATGCTTTTCTTTCTCCTTTCTCCTCCCCCCAACTAGTGTTTTGCATTTGACCACCACCTCCTTCAGTCCCACCTCCCTTCTATTATCCCTTTCCCTTTTCTTCCTCTTTACCCTTACTGCTTCTTCCTTCCCTTCTATCCCCCCTCCCTTTCCTTTCCCCTTTTCCTTCCTACTGCCTATAGTGCAAGTTAGATTTCCATATCTAACTGATTATGTTATTCCCTTCTTGAGCCAAATCTGGTGAGAGTAAGGTTCAAACAATGCTCATTCCTCTCCCTTCTTTACCTTTGCTCTAATAGGTTTTTGTGTCTTTTCCTGTAATGTAATTTTCCCTTGTCTTCCTCCGCCTTTCTCAGTACATTTTCTTAGCTCAGACTAATTCACTTACTTGGATCCATTTAACCCATTTGATTAGATTTTTTTTTTATCATTACATCAAAGTCAACTTAGGGAATGCCCATTGCACTAATTTGTGCTTCTTCCAAAGTTGAGAAAAAAACTATGTGTATAAAGAATGCAGCATCCTTCCCCCCAACCCCCAAAGTGAAAGGATTGAAGGACTGCCTTTCTGATCTTCAATTTATTAGGGTAAATGGAGAGCCTTGAAAGAACAAATGAAGAAAATATTAAAAAAGAAATCAAAGAGCAAAAAGAAGAGCACAGAGAAGCTCTTGAATGAAAGCTAGTGGCACAGATTTGCTATTTTAAGGGGATACTTTATGTTATTGATCCCTTCCCCAACTCTTTTCCAATCTGCTTTGAGCTGCTTTAATTGATTCATTAACAGGTGATTCGTTTTATGCTAGGCAGATGAAGCTTGTGTCTTTGAAGAAGATAATAATAACAACAATAATATCAAATATAATAATCTTGTTACTGTTATCATAGCTGACATTTATATAGTAATTTTAGGTTTTCAAAGTGCTTTACATTTATTATTTAGTCCTCAAAACCCAGCAATGTAAATGCTTCTGTTATTCCCATTTTACAGATAAGGAAAGAGTTAACAGACTTTCCCAAGGTCAAACAACTAGTTTGTGTCTAATGCTGGATTTTAACTCAGATTATCTTGATTCCAGATCCAATGGCCCTGTGATTGTCCCTTAAGGACATTCTACTGACTTTCTAAGAAGAGGGGAGATGCAACAGGTTTGACCTAGCAGAGAAACTTGCTCCAGGCTCTGCATTGTAGTGGTATTCCAAAATCAGGAATAACAAAAAAAAAGAGACTTGGATTCTTTAAAACTATTTTATGGATCCACATAGCACCCATTAGCAACTATGGGAAGGATTTTTACAGTGTATAGCACAGCTAAATACCAACTTCTCCAAGAAGTTCAGGACTTTCTATTTGCTGAATATGAACAGTACCTCCTTCCAATCCCCATAATGATCCCAGGCATCAAACTTTCCCTCCTAAATTCAACTCCTGAATGTCACTCAACCAATTTTCTAGACCAATCTCTATTTTTATACTTTGACACATCTGGACTCTCATTGAGGTAGGAAAGTAACCAACTCATTTTTTGTCCTTCTGTAAATCTTGGGCTGAAGGTTTAATTGTTTGTTTGTTTACTTGTTTTTTTTTAATTTCTTGACATTGCATAGACATCAGTGCAGCAATGTCTAAAAGGTTATTCCTTGCTGTCATTATGTGACTGCCCATATTTTTTCCTAGTCATGCATACCTCCTTATAGCACCTTTTACACTGTGGCTTCTGAATAGTTCTCCATTTCTAGCAAGTAGCTTCCTGTTTATGCCCAATACACTTTTTTCTATTACTCAATGGGGTGACCCTCAACTTTATTTGATAAGAGTAAAAACTCATTACATATGGCCAAAAATGAATTTCTCCTGGAAATAGTGCATTTACACTTCCTTGACATCTTCAAGTAGAGGCTGAATAGACTTAGGGGAGAAATTATTATACAGGGGATGCTGTTCACATAGGTGATTGCTGAACTGTTATTTGTGGTCTTTGAAAATAATGAAGATTGAGAGGAGTGTTACAAGACAGGAGAGGGACAAATTTTATGTTAGTTTTCAAAATTGGGAAAGTGTATTTTTCAAGCTATAGGCTGCTGATTTTGACTACTATTCCTTAAAAAAAATTCTAGAATGCATTTTGAGGTGTGAGTTTTCTCACATGGGCACAATTATCACCAGGAATTAGAGAACTCAAATTTTTTTACCCCTCTAGAATTTTCCTTATGCTGCCCCTTCTGTAACTGACTCTCACATTATGAATGACCTCATATATAGAATACAGTATTGTTAAAGGAAGAATAAAAGGGAAAATTTGATTATGGTGGCCATGAGACATTCCAGACAAGTGGGAATTTGCTAGCTACTATCTCTCAGCTGGAAGATCAAGCAAAGACCTGTGTAGGGTTCTACAATTCTTGACCTGAGGGGCCTTTCCCTAGCAACTTCTTCAGGGCTCCCAGTACATCCTTGTTCCTCAGGCTATAAATCAGGGGGTTTAGGGCTGGAGTAATAATGGTATAGAACACAGAGATGATATTGTCCTGCTGAGGGTTGTGGTAAGCACTGGGCAGGACATACATGAACACAGCAGCTCCATAGTAGAGCCCAACCACTGTCAGATGGGATGAGCAGGTAAGGAGAGCTTTCTGTCTCCCCTGTGTTGAGGGCATATGGAACACAGCAGTCAAAACTAGCAGATAGGAGGCAATGATAGCAGACAGGGGGATGAGGAGGAAAGTCACACCCATTATGTATACCATGAACTGGTACTTTGTGGTGTCAGCACATGCAAGCTTCAGCAAAGGAGGGATCTCACATAGCAGGTGGCTTATCTCCCGGGTTCTACAGAAAGGGAAGTGCATAGTGTATATGGTGTGCACAAGGGCATTCATGGATGCCAAGAGCCAGGATGTGGCCACCATGGACCAGCAAACTTTTGGTCTCATGAAGACCATATATTTTAGGGGATGTTGAATGGCTATATAACGGTCATATGCCATGAAGGCTAACAGGAGATCTTTAGCACCTCCAATTATCAGTATCAGAAATATCTGAAATCCACAGCCTGAAAAAGAGATGATGCTCTGTCCATGCAAGTAATCCACAACTGTTTTGGGGGAAACAACAGTTGTAAAGAGCAGATCCATAAGTGACAGCTGGCTGAGCAAGAAGTACATAGGTACATGGAGCTGCTTACCCATAGCAATCAACAGGAGCAGGAGGCCATTGCTGGTCACAGCCACCAAGTAGAGGAATGTGATTGTGGCACAAACCAGTCCAGGACACTTACTGGACTGGAGAATTCCAATGAGGAAGAAACTGTTCTCCAAAGTGTTGTTCCAGAGTTCCATTGCATGGGCTCTTTTTTTTCTGGATCAAAACAGAGTGTATAAAGAACCAATAAATCCAAGACTACTATAAATGTATGATGTTACAGGCCACTTAAAGTGAGTAGTTGGTAAGTGAATAAGGTGAGAACTTTTCCATTGGGAACTGGACTCATGGAAACAATTATTGAGTTTACTTTCTGATAAAGGTACTTCCTCTCTAACAATTGACAAATATGACCATCAAATTGAGGCAAATAAAGGGTGATAAATTACTATAAAATAAGTGCATACATATGAACCTCTCAATGGAACTATTTTAGAGTATAAACCCATATAAAATCTATTAAACTATTTGGCGTAATTTGATGGAATAATTCTTTTAGATTTTCTTCATAATTTTATTTTTTCTTGGATTTTTAAATTCTTGTTTGCATTTGTAGGTTTTGCTGTTTTCTGCCTAAAGATAATTGATTTATATAGATTATATATATAAATATATATATATATTTATATATATAATGAAGGTCAAGTGGGCAGAGATATTAGGATGAATTTTGAAGAGGAGTAGTTATGAGAAGAAAACTGAATAGATACAATTAGGATTCTATTTATTTCTGTCCAATAAAGTTATGAATTTATGTTTCTGTGTTGCACCCCTTTTATTTTATTTTTATTTTCCCCTAAAACTCACATGGTAAGAATTTGAGGATGGAAGAGGAAGAGTAACAGTTGTGAGAGAGAGAGAGGTACTGAAGGTAAGGGTCAGAAAAAAGGACAAATGATGGCAACATCCTTTTTGCTGGTGCTGTCTGACAAGTCTACTCATTCTGCTTCATGAGGAACCCATGGCTCAAAAAGGCTGAATATCCCCTAATAATGACAAAACAGGCAGCACTGAGTTCCATGCCCAGTATATGAGCAGGGACTCCCAAGTTCACCTAGAGAATAAATCTATAACCTCCATATTTCCACCTCTTCCTCTAGAGCAGTTGTTTGCATTTAATGGTTTGCTAACATCTTGGGTATTTGTGGCAATTGTCCAATGGGTTCACACTAAAAATTCTTGAAAAGCTCTTTAAGCAAATAATAATTGGGAAATTTTGTTGCAAATATATTTTTCTCCTGTGACAACAAGCATGTATATGTTTGAACTTTTATAGGTTTGTTTCTGTAGTGATTCAAAACTGTTATGATTATGTTCACAACAATTTTTTTCTGCAGCAATTACCTCAAATTCAAACCCTTCTGACTAAATGCAACATTTCTTTCCATTTTCACAACTTGTCATCAAATTGTTTCCAAACTATCACAAGGATTAAACAACTTTCAAATAATTATTTATTTAACTAAGGACATTGTTCATATTAAATAAAATTTATAAAATGAATTTAATATTAACTTTTGTAGATAGTAATATGAATGTGAGGTCTTCCTAGATTACTTTTAATTTTTACAGAATGTTTCATATAATTTATTGTTAATTATTTTATAAACACAATTTTATATTTAAAGTTTTCAAATTACAAGTAGAATAATTTTTTTACAATTTATGCACATAATTATATAGTGTAAATTTTAATTTGGAGTTTGAGGACCAAAGTTACTGTAGTTATTGTAAGCACTTAATGAAATATTTTGGTAGCATATTAAATTACCACAATGATTTGCAACCCATTTGGTTGTTGTTGCTGTTGTTGTTGAAAGGGTTTGCAGCACAAAATACCTTAGGAACTACTGTTCTGGAGCACTGAGCATTAAGTGGGCATTATTTTCTTCCCTAAAAGGGAGGTTAAAAAATTCAAACTATATGTGTTCTAGAACACCTTTGTACTGATTGATCCTATGTCTGGAAGTTTGTGGGGAGACTTCTAGAGCTTAGGAGAGAAAAAGCAGCAGTCCTACTCAGTAAACTAAAACATTTTAATTATGCATTGCAATATTATTAAATACTGTGTGTATGTGTGTGTGTATATATAGATATATAGATATATATATATATCTATATACACACACAGAGAAATGCACACACACACACACAATGTTTCTATGGAGAGTCAACTCCATTGTGCAAAGTTCCCTTGACTAATGTTCAATAAAATATAGATAGATCAAGAGAAAAAGGGAGGATTGCAGGGTGAGGGAGAAAAGTACACCAATTTTTATTGGATGGGTCCACAGATCTACACATTTCTTGACAAAGAGTTGGTCAGCTGCCCTATTGATAGAACTAGTGTTGAAAGAAAAATTTCTCTGTAAACCAAAGAAACCATTGGACTTACTAAAATCTTCTACCCACAGGTTATGTACAAATTTCAAGGCTAAGTGGCTGTCAATAACACCTCTGGCTGCTTAAGTCTGCAGAAATGAAGTACAGTATTGTTGCAAGAGATACACAATCTATATCTGTATCTAATTAAACAAATTGCTTTCTGCTTACAGATCAGGTTCTCTTTGATTCTGTTTGCATAAAATCCAGGAAAGAACTATTAATTGCAAATGAAAGGTAGTTGAGAAGATTACATCATTCTATTTACAGAAAAATTGGAAAGCTCACCTTGATGAATTAAGTATTATTCAGGAAGCCACCCCTAGCCCAATAATCCCTCAGATCAGTGTGTGTGTGTGTGTGTGTGTGTGTGTGTGTGTGTGTGTGTATGTGTCTGTGTGTGTTTGTTTATATATATATATTTATATAATATATACGTACATGTACATATACATATATATACATGTATGTATAGTAAACAGATAGCTTTCCACAAAATTTAGTCACAAGATTTGTCTAAGAAACTTAACCCCCCCCCAAAGTTTAAAGGACTGGGATAGACTAATTTTCAGTGACTTTCTGGGAGTACGGCATGTTTGCTTTCCTACCAGTACAAAACGGCAGCTATGCAGCACATTTTATAGGTTGCACTCTCTTCTAAAAGAGGTGAAATTGTTAGGGGAATGTATCTCTACTTTCAATTTTTAGTGATAATAAAGTGTTCTTTGAAAGAACAGCAGCGGATTTAATATTCAGAAGATTGTGAATCATACCTTATCCTTTTCAGCATAGGTGGTGATCAGCAGATGTGGAGAACTATAGGTACATAATGACATATATATTTAGAGAAAAAGGTAATGTTTTTATTTCTTAGAAAAGAGCATTGCTTCAAGGAAAGAAAGAAAACATCTGAGGAAGGAAAGATAAGTTCTAACCTGTACTGGGTGATTTGAGAATAGAATAGCATTGCAAAGAAGAGAAGAATCACTTAACATTTAAAATAAATAATAGATTTTAAACTGAAAAAAGGAGGGAACAGGAGGAAAGTGTTTGCATAGATCTACTAATATGGTTGCCATAAAATGAAACTAAGTCCAATATATTCATAAGAGAAGAAAACAGTACTTATCAGGAGAAAAGAATAAAATAAGTAATCCAGCAATAAAAAGGGTTTAAAATATGTATATACATTAAGCAAAAAGAATGGATAATAAACTGGACAACATAGATCCCAACTCATGAAGAAAATTTGAACTTTTCAGTTCAATTGATATTAGGTGAGATTAAGTATTTATGATATGTTTTTGGAAGTGTACACCATATTCACAATGAACAGATGAGTTGAAAGAGGCAGGGAAAAAGCATTGCATATTAAGAAGATATATCCATATGAAGATATGTAATACATTGGGAAGTGGGTGAGGATCATTGAAAGGGAATCAGAGCTGACATTGTTGTGGGAATATAATTCAAATGAACTACAGAGATGGTATAATTTAGACAAAAAGTTTGGGAATCAGATCACAAACATTGCATGGCAGTATGATATTAGAATGATAAGGAACTTAAAATACCTGGACATTGGAAGAGGATGTCTCCCAAAACCAAGCAGTTGAGAAATTTATGGTTTGATTTAATGAAATTTTTTCTTCTTTAAATGGCAGAGGAATCAACAAGGAACTGACAATTGATCGACTTTGCTGGGCCTGATTTTTGATGAATAATGAGGAAAGAATTACTCGAGTAGAAATTATGTGAATTTTAGGGATGAATGACTACTCTATCATGAAGTTTGTGATGGAGAAGGAAAGAAATACCATGAATACTATGATTTGTACCACATAATTTAGGAAAGATGGATAGGTAAGATTTAATGGCTTAATATATCAATATTAAACTGCTAATTGGTGTAGTTGATAGATGTGTTGTTTGGAAGATCTGAGTTCAAATCTTGCAACAGACATTTAAAATTTTGGAGCCCCAGATAAGTCACTTAACTCTCTTAGTCTCAGTTTCCTCATCCATAAGTAGTGACAATAATACCTTCCTCACAGGGGTGATGAGAGGATCAAAGGAGATAATATGTGTGTGTATCTATATCTATATACATAGATATAGATACACACACATATATATAGCATTTTATAAATCATAAAGTGTCATATAAATGTAAACTATGATTATGATGAGGATGATGATGATTTCAAGGACTATTGGCTTTAGTGGGATGGTAACATTGGCAAGATCAAGTATATGATCATTTTTTTTGGTGGCTTGAGAAGGATGCAGAAGTACATTATGTGAAATGAGTATGTTGAGGAACAGGGAGGTTAGGGTAGTTAAGAGAATATCAATATGTATGTTGACATCCCCTGGTATGAGAGAAGGACCAAAAAAATCAGGCAATGAACTCATTCTGGAAAGAAAGGAAGTGTTTTGGAGATTGTTTGCCAATAGCTACCAGAATTTTGATTGGGTGGTAGATATGGTTTGAATGAACCTCAGGGGAGGAGAGATTACTGAGTCAGAGAAGTAGAGGCAGTGCCTCAAAGTGGTAATAAGGAGCAAGGAGTACTAGTCCACCTGGATCAGTGAGGTGAGGGAATGAATGAAAATAAAGCCAGTGTTGGAAAGGCAGGCCAGGGATTTTGTGTTATTAGGAAGGAGATGGGTCTCATTGAGAGCTAGAGGATGAAAAGAGTGGAAGAGGAAAAACTTAAAGATAAAAGTTAGTTTGTTATCTATGGAGCAGTATTCCAGAGGACACAGTATAAGGGATGGGTAACTTGAGTGGAAAATTGGGAAGATTGGGTTGTGGTGAGTGGGAATAAGGGATTGGACAATGGAGCACCAAAAGCAGGGTTTGAATGATAATGGGTGGTTATGGTTCAGAAGTGGATGAGGAATGTGTTGATTATGAAGGAATGAGTATAAGTAGGTTGTCAATGTCCTTAGGGGTTTAATTTTAGGAAGGAGCCTTCTCAAGGACTTAGCCAGTTCAGGTGGCAACAAGTGCTGGGAGGTAAAGGAATGGTGGTATTCCTCTTTCCCCCAAGTCCAGAGACCTGGCTGGAGAAATGATGAAATGTTCTCTCTTTCCTTCTCGGAAGGGTGGAGACTGGTATACAAATGGAATTATGAAATGATGACAAAGATGATAATGAAAGATATGGTTTAATGCATGTATGAACAAGATGTAGGGATGGAAATCTAGAATAAGGAAAATTAACAGGAAATAAGAGAATGGAAGAGAGTAAAATGGAGTTCATTCTATCTACATGTGGTTTACTAGATGATGTAGTGGATATAGCCATGGACTTGAAGGAAGGAGGACCTGAATCTCCATTCTGTCTCACAAACAGTTAATTTATATGTAACCTTGTTTATACTAGTTCATATGGGCAAGTCATTTAACTTCTCTCTGTCCGTTTCCTCAACTGCTGTTGTTCAGCCATTTTCAGTCATGCCTAATTCCTTGTGATCCTTTTTGGGTTTTTTTTTTGGCAGAGATAGTGGAGTGGTTTACCATTTCCTTCTCCAATTCATTTTACAGAAGAAGAAACTGAGGCAAACAGGGCTGAATATCCTCCTAGGGTCAGACAGATAGTAAGTGTTTGAGGCCACATTTGAACTCAGGTCTTCCTGACTCCAGGCCTGGCATCTATCCACTGTGCCACCAAGCTGCTTCCTCATCTGTAAAGTTGGGATAGTAATAACACATACCTCACAAACTGTGTGAGGATAAAATGAGTTAAAATATGTAAATTGCTTTGAAAGCATTAAAATAGCCATATAAATAGAACCTGGTTTTTGTCCAGTTAATATTCATGTTTGTTCTATTGATATACAGTTACTTACTACTTTCACTTTACCCTCATGTTACAGCACTATTGTTATATATGGTTTCTAACCTATTACTTTGCTGCCAATTGGATTCATATTGCTCTAATTTGAATACGCAGGGACTAGTAAATTTCATGGGAAGAGAGAACCCTACTTACTACCTGTGTGCCCTAGAGCAAGTTGTTTAACTTCTATAGTCCTGAGTTTCTTCATCATTAAAATGATGAAGGTTTTGATTAGTTGGGCTCTAAATCTATGATCCTAGTGATTGAGGAGTAGATTTATTCTTAGTGTCCTCACATACCTATAAAAACTTCATTTGAGAATATATTCAGTTCTAAGGAGAAAAGGAATTTATATATGAAAATCAGGTCTATATTTTTGCCTTCTCCTGCCCCTCCACACCTCACCACAGGAATGACAATAGTCAGGAGAGGGAAAAAAAGAGACATTTCTGGAGACAGAAATGTCCTAGAACTTGTTTCTGATCTCCAATCTGGAGTGCCGGAGTGATGGTGGTTTGGAGTAGGGGGAGATTAGGAAAATGGCTTTTCAGAGAGTGGAGTATATTTAATGAGAGTGTCATATTATAGATATAACAGTAGAGTATGTGCCAGAGGCCATCTGGGGGACTTCAGAAACCATCAGAGACTTGAATTTAGGCTGTGCCCAAGACAGAAAACCACCAATATCAATAGTGGGCCAATTGTGACTTCTACACATAATCAGGAAAAAGCAAAGTCTTGGAGCGAGTGACAACCTCAAGTCCAAGTACAAGCTAAAGATAGAATGCTGAGGCCTTCTGGGGTATCATCAAGTTTGTAGTAACATTTAGCAGAAGGTGTGAGAAAATTAAGATTAAAAAAAAAAACCTTTCCTTTAATTTCTTTCCCCATCCTTTTTTTCTGTGCATATTTCACTTTTGTTCAGTTTATTGGCCAAAATTGGACTTACCTATTGCACAATGACAACAGGTTTCTCTTAGGAGAAATTATAACTACAAGGCCTTAAATATCTAATGTAAATTGTGAGATATCAGAAGACAATCTCTTGGACATGCTTTTGACCATGAGTGAACACCAGAAGCTGTCTTTGGGGCAAGCAGAGACCAGAGGATTTCTATGGACATAGGGCTCTGTGTGGGTACTGAGTTGGAGAAACTGTTTTCCAAAAGTAAAAATTATTGAATGTTCCAATTTGGCTATCTTAGGAGAACGTGGTGTTTTAGAAGACTTTGTTAAAGTACAGTCCAAGGGACTGGTTACAGCAGGAAACACTGTTGTAGAGGTCAGAAACTAAGATACTCTAAAGAGATATGGGTTCTAACATCAGATTTCAATGTAACTCCCTCGGTGACTCTAGACCAATTCATTCCCCTCACTGGTCCTCCCTTTTCTTCTCTTTAATAGGACTATGCCTTGCTGGGAAAATTTGTGGGTAAAGTAAAAATGATATATACATAGGTATAAATGGCTTCTTCATTATGAGGACCCTATGCTATCATTCTTTCCTTAACTTGGAAAAGAGAATTTTAGATTCTATTTTCTTTCCACCCCACTGCCCTCCATTTCCTCTCCCTAAAGCAAATGGCAGATTCAAATTCTATGTGACTCTCTGAGGCAGAACACATGGTTCCTCACTTACCTCTCATGGAGAAAGTGGGTCAATCCTCAACTCCACTGGCTCGTCTATGGTTAACTGAAAGCCTGAAATGATTAAGTGGAAACCTGTGGGGAAAAATTTATATTTTTCTACAGTGATGAATATGGGATCAGATTCCTGTGATGAGATCATTAGGAGTGCATCCATTTTTGGTAATTTTTGGCTTTTCTGATGATTTAACTGGACAGTTAGGGTCACAGCACAGGAACAACACTAAGGTATCATGCACCCATTACCTTTTTCTTTCTCCCATATGGGAGGAAAGAGAAGTTGCTTATCAAGAAATTGCTTATCTTACTTAATTTTCCCTGACCTAGCCCCTCTTGGCCAGCAATGGAAAGCAAACAGAAATCTATAGCTCAAGGAGATCAGAATTTGCCAGGATTTGAGAGGAAAATGACATAGAGTGGGAAGTACAATAGGAGATATGAAAAAAGAGTGTTAAAGAAAGATCTTTCAATTTTCAGGTTTTATTGTCTTCTAGGAGGAATGAAAAGAGTAAGAGCTGTATTCCTGGGGGAGTAGTTCTGTTGTCCCATCAGATGTCTCCTCTTCAGATTAGATCTGTGCTTCAGCTCAGTTCAGATGGCATTCTTTGATTACCTGAGGTGACATCATCATGGACCTGCTGTTCCAGGGTCAGGGGTTTTAATGAGTCCCAGAGAGGACATTTCTTGACCTGATTCCCCTGACTAATTTACCTGCTAAGCAAGGGAACAACTCTGGTGTGTCCTGAGGGCTCTTCTTAAAAATTATACTCTGGGCTCTTCTCCAAATATGGGTCATGGAATTGAGTGGCATTTATTTAGAAATATAATTTGTTCATCTTAAACTTGCATTCTTTGTGTGCTTTACAAATTGATCACTAGTCACTGTCTTGTTTTTTATCTCCTTTCACTTCTCTCTGTGCATATGGACTTGTCTTCATTTCTTAATATATGAAAACTTAATAGGAGAGTAAGCCTGGAACAGTTGGTAGAGTGCTGGTTTTGGAGTGAGAAAAACCTGGATTCTGGACCCTTCCCAATACATATTGACTGAGTGATCCTAAGAAAGGCATGTAATTTTTTGGTGTCTCTGGTTCTTCTCCAACACTAGAAATTGTGGAATGGGTGCTGATCTGCATTGGTAGATTAGTTTTTTCATTGTTAGATAATTTTCTAGTAAAGTTAAAAGTCTCATCCATTCTACCCTCACAAAAAAGATCCTGTCTTAATCCACATGGTGTTGTGATGAATATCCTAGTTCATGATGGCTGAAGTTAGTTCTTTGAGTGATTACAATCTTGTACTAGAGGTAAAAAAGACAAAGATTGAATCCACCAATTAGATAATTTACATTTATCAGTTCTACTGCCACACAGGGAGGTAATGTGATGTAGCAGAAAATGCCCTGGATTTGGAGTAAGAAAACATTGATTCAAAAACCAGCTCTAATAACTGGTGCTTTGTCCATTGTTTTGGAAGAGGAACAGTGACATCAATGTCTTGACTTGCTTGTGAATTGGATTTAAGTGAAGCAGAATTGCACAAAGTAATAAATTTCACTCTCTGTTCTGGAGTCATTAAATTCCAATTGCAAGACAAAAGTCAGGATAACTGGTGATGGCCTGGGATGAACTGGATGACTTTGGTATCTCAGTTTCCTCATCTGTAAAATGAGGGATACTACAAGACTTCTATCATCCTTTTCAATTCTAAATCTATGATCCTTTGAGCTATAGTATTCAACTTTTTTTTGAGTGGGGGGCATGGGCTATTAAGATGTGCAGGTGTATAAGAAATAGCACCTGAGTTACACTGAAAAGACCTGAATTCTAAGTTCTGACATTTGCTACTTTTGTGACCTTGGCCAAGTCACCTCATCTTTTCACCTTTTTTAAAAAAAGTTTTATTTGTTTTATTTTTTTTAATTTATTGGATAAAACAAGTATTTCCATAGCATAGTATAATAATAAAAATTGCACATGAAACTGCAAATCTATTGTGTACAAGTTGCCATCCCACTTAAATATATAATAAAGTTATCATATAATTCTTTTTCCTTCCCTCCCTCTCACCCTAGAGAGGACTACCATTAGAAACAAACATGTATATAGAGGTGGAAAGCATTCTATACATACTTTTGTTTATTAGTTTTTTCTCTGACTTCAGTTACTGTCTTCCTTCATATGTCCTTTGTAGTTAATTTGTGTATTTATAATAGTCAAAATGACATTTGCTCAAAGTCATTCTTAAAACAATATTGCTATTGTTGTATACAGTGTTCCCTTGGTTTTGCTTATTTTTTACCTCATTATTTCATGCAAGTCTTACATTGTTATTCTAAGACCCTGGAACTCACCTTTTTTTTTGGTGAAGCAATTGGGGTTAAATAACTTGCCCAGGGTCACTCAGCTAGGAAGAGTCAAGTGTGGACAGACTTGAACTCAGGTCCTCCTGAGCCAGTGCTCTCTCTACTATGCCACCTAGCTGACCCAAGCTCACCATTTCTTATAGCACCATTATATTCCACCTTTTTTAGACTCAAGTTCCTCATCTCTGAAATAGGGATGATAATACTTCTGTTAAATACTTCAGTCCTTTTAGAATCTGTCACTTCATTGCTGTTTCATTGCTGTGTTCCCTCCACTATAGAAATTTAAACCCATCTGTAACTTCATAAAATATTTTTAGAATGGCTATGGTTGAAAAATTCATTGCCTTGCAACCAACCTGGTGTTAAGATTCTCTAAATCTACCTTGGTGTTCAGATGACAAGCATACAGTAAACCATAAAGATCATATTCAAAGGCTTTATAGTTTAAGAGACCTGAAAGAATTTGTGTCTTGTAATAGTCAGAACCACTTTCATGCAACAATAAGCCATTGAAGGATATTAATGAAATAAATATAACAATTATTATTATGTAATCAGTCCCTTGTATTACCTTTGGGTATTTGTCCCTAGATTTGTGTTTATATTTGCTCAAATTTTGTTTTCTGAATTTCATTTTCCAATTTATAGAAGCATAAATGAATGATTCACTTAAAGTGGCAAATCAGGATACAAAGCAGGAAAGTACTCAGCACTCATTTTTCAAAGCCATCCAGCTTTCATAGCCTTTATGAAAAATCATTGATTATGATCCACCCTTGTCTTGAACTTCTACTATTAATCTAAGGTCCAAAAGTAGGAGAGCTAGAAAAAGTAATTTAATTACCTGATCCTCAGATCACTACAAAAATCCTGCAGCTGTACGTCTGACTCACTGATGCTTCTCACCATAAGCATGACTTAATCTTCAGCCTGCCTATATGACATCTGGGTAAAAAGGGGTATCTTCTCTATGAGCTGGCAGGGCTTGACTATATCACACTGAAGTTGGTTATACCTATCTAGAGAAAAGCTTGAGGTAGAAGGGGATACCAAAAAGGAAAAAAGTACTCACCCCCTCCTCTGTCACCCAGCTTGGGAATGTAGGTATTTTGGGCTATGTCCAGCCATACCTATTTTCTTCTAACAAAAGAATTTCTACTCTCCAGTCACTGTCCTAAACCACACCCTTGCAGAGAGATTCTTCCACTTCTATGTGATGGGTATATGGAAGGGACAAATGAGGTCACATGTCTTATCACAGGAAGCAAAATGGAACTCTCACTTGTTTTTTAAGCCTATAGGAAAAGGCAGGAATTAATAATAAGGAAAATAACAACAACAACAACAGCAGTAATAATAGCAAGTAATTCTTATATAGTGCCTACTATATGCCATGCACTGTGCTAATTATGTTATGTGCTATATTATATGTTATATATATATGTTATATTTGTGTTTTATATATATATATATATATATATATATGTTTATAATTATTTATTTCTGGCTTTAGGGAAGTTTATTCAAAAACTAATAAACAATATTCATACTATTTTCTTTTGCAATTTGACTCACCCCCAGTCAGGAGAAAATCTAATACTTTTGAACCAGGGCTCAAACCATTGTACTTGCTGTATCCCTGCATGTTAATATCTAAGCACTGATCCTCTTCTAATCTCATACCCCCATGGTTCACAAATAATGCAGTACACAGATCAAAGCCATTGGATTTATCTTACAAGCAAAATTCAAATTATTTAAACAAAACTTAGAAAAGGAGTAGCCTTATACAACAGAATAAGCTTTAGAAATACCTTTTGTCCTACTTTGGCAAAGAGGAGGGGGGAGGGAAAGAATCTCATACCTATTTTCCAAAACTGAGTTAGCCAGCACCTATCTAATTCTATGTATTGAAAGTGGTAACAACTGCAATGTTCAGCATTCCGACCTACACGCTGTTCTATGTGGAGCTCACAGATGCCTCATGTAGGGGCCTTACATGTTATTGCATCTCAGAACTCCAGAGGTACCTCAACACTCAACTTTCCAGTCTCTAGTTTCCTGTTTTAGTGTTCATTCCATTTCCCTGCTTGCTCAAAATGCATACTGTACTACTGCTTTTACCTCAACTAACCATTTCTGATGCTTTATCTACTCTATTCAAAAAGTCCTGGTTCTGAGGAAATGCATGCCACTGCTAGCTCTCCCACTCTTACTCCTGTCTCAGAGCTTGGAAGGTCATCTCAGGCTCTTCTAAGGAGCAAAAAGAAAACTGCTGTCTGTCCAAAACTCTATCTTTCTGACTTCCATACAGCCAGGCTCTGAATATTTCTCCCAGACTATAGAGTTTTACCACAAAACCCAGTTATGAGGGCTTCAGCCTAGCTTTGGCAGGAGTGATGAAAATAATTCCCTGCATTGACTCAGTACTATTTCATCTTTTAAAATAAGTTTTTACTGATGTCTTATTTTTTTAGATCACCATAATTTGTCCCAATATCTGTTTTCCCTCCTGGAGAGCTGTCTTATACTACAAACGGAATTTTTAAAGACAAAAACTGAAAAAGAAGAGGAAGAAAAATCCAAAGAACTGATGAATACATTGAAAAAGCCTGACTAAAGGTACAATGTGCAAAACTCATGGATCTTTATCCTTTGTAAAAGAGTGAATTATTAATATCTTTTCCTATCTCTACCTTTGAGACATGATTGATCTTTATAATTTTACCATATTCACTTTTGATTGTGTGTGTGGTTATTCTCTCTTTTTGCTTTGGTGTAGTCATTGTATAAGATTTTTCTTGCTTCTGCTTACTTCACTCTGTATCAGTTCATATGGATCTTCCCATGCTTCTCTGTATTCATCACTTCTTATAGTATAGTAATATTCAATTATGTTTATTTACCACAATTCATTTAGTGACTCCACAATTGATGGGCATCTATTTTGTTTCCAAATTCTTGCTGTCGTAGAAAGTGCTGCTATAAATATGTTGGCATATTTTGGGATTTTCTTCTTATAAATAGCTTTGTTATGGTATATCCCATGGTTATAATGGGATAATGGAATCTCTGGATGAAAGGCTATAGACATTTTAATCACTTTATTTGCATATCACCAAGTTGCTTTGAAAAACATTTGTACGGATTCAGAGATCCATCAAACATGGGCCAGTGTCTCTATCTTCTCATAGTCTCTCCAGTAGTGATTATTTACATCTTTTGTCATCTTGACCCATTTTTAGTGTGTGAGCTTAAACTTTTTGGTTGTTTTCAGTTTAACTTCTCTCCTTATTAGTGATTTGTATGATTCTTTCCTTTGATTGCTAATAGATTGCAATTCTTCTTTTGAGAACTTTTTGTTCATATCTTTTGAACACTTTTCTATTGAAGAATGGCTTTTGAAGCATAGCAAATAATTTTGTAGCACCTCATTTTTATTTTCTGTATGTCTTTGTTTTCATATGTGTTTCTTATGATCAAAAGACTGTATAATTTACTTTTCTTATTCAACCTCTTTTTCATTTTATTGGATCATTTAATCCATTAACATTGGTGGTTTTGAGAGTTAGGTGATATTTTTCTCTAATTTTTTTTCTTACAAATTAGGATTTCTTCCTCCTTTCCTCTGTAAACATAGTCCTCTGTCTTTTGAGATACTTTCAGCTTAATTTTTTAAAGGCATGGGACCGCTAGATAGTATAATAGATAAAATACTGGGCCTCTTTGTGAGTTCAAATCTTGCCTCAGACACTTACTACCTGTGTGACCTTGAGCAATCCACCTAACCTCATTTGCCTCAGTTCCTCATTTGTAAAATGAGTTGAAGAAGGAAATGGCAAACTATTCCAGCATCTTTGCCAAGTAAATGCCAATGGGATCATGAAAAGTCAGACACAACTGAAAAATGACTCAATAACAAAAAATTTAAGGTAAGCCTATTGGTACTGATTCTCTTCACCCTCAACCTCTCCCCTTGTCACTTCTTTTTTTGGCTTTGAGGTTTTGCTGATTAGTTCTTTTTTCCTGCTTGCTTCTATCTAACTTTTTATTTCTTCCTCTCTAATTTTCCCATAACTGTTAAGTAGTCAGAATCTCCTTTTTTAAAACATTTTTGGTTTTTTTTGAATTAGCATTTACTGTGCCATTTTTTACAAAAGATCTCTTTCTCTTACTTTTTTTCATTATTTATCTTCTCTTTCTGTATACTCTACATTTTTATTCTTTAAATCGCACCCCTTATATTTATTCAGTCCTTTATTTTCTATATCTCTCATGAAATTAAAACTTTTCAGGCCCCTATTTTAAGTTCTCTCTTCTAAATAGTTTCTTTTATTGTTTTGTATAATTTATCCCTTCCTCCTCTTTGTTTACATGTCACTCTTAGAAATTCCCAATAACCTGTAGGTTATAGGATATTGTCCCATGGTAGAGATTTTCCTACTTCCATGATTCTGTGCTTCATTTTTTACTTTGTCCTTCCCTTGGTCATCAGTTTGATGGTTTGTTCCAATGATGCAAATACTGCCAACACATCTACTTTATTGATCACTCAAGAGTATTTATTTGCCACATTACTTTTTAAGTCATAGATTTTCAAGGGATTTTTAGTTATATGCTCAACTTATTGATCCTTAATTTGGGGTAGGGGAATGAAATCTTGCCCTAGAGTCAGAGAACCTGCCTTCAAATCTTGTCTCCTATTTCCCCCCCAAAAAAAACATAACCATAATTTATTACCTTTGGTGTCATACAATGTCTGTGAAAGTTGCATCCCTTGGGGCAGCTAGGTGGCACAGTGGATAGAGCACCAGCACCTGAAGTCAGGAGGACATGAGTTCAAATCTGGCCTCAGACCAAACACTTCACACTTACCAGCTGTGTGATACTGGGCAAGTCACTTAACCCCAAATGCCAAAAAAAAAAAAGAAGAAGAAAGTTGGATCCCACCCTAGGCCTCCCAGGTCTCCAGTCCTAGGCCACAAAGTCTCCTCTCTGTGTGAAGTATCTATCCTTGTATCTCTTCTGTCCCATTCCTATTTCAAGATTAGGTTCCTCTTTGGGGGACAATAAGGACATTCTCCTCAGAGCAGCTGCTACCTCAATCACGGGACAAAATGTCCCCACCAAAAGGAGGAGCCATGTCTATCTCAATGACTCCATGTATAAGAGGTCTGAGAAGTTATGAGCTACCATCGACTTGTCTGCAGGGGCATGGATGTTTAATACAGTGTCACTACTTTTAAGATTTACAAAGTGTTTTTTCTTACAACATCTTTGTAATAAATATCCCTATTTTGCAGGACAAGAAGGTGAAACTCATTGATGCTAACTGATTTATTGAAGGTCAGACAGCTATTAAGCATTAGAAACTGTAGTCAATCTCAGTTTATTTTCTTTCTCTCTCTCTCTAACTTTAGTGGTCTATCCACTATGTCAGAGATTCTTAACCTTTTTGTGTGTGTCATGTTGGGAGTCTCCCTTATGGGAGTCTACTAAATCTTATGGATCCTTTCTCAGAATAACATTTTAAAATGCATGACATAAAAGACATAGGATTTCTGAGACCTCAGAGTTCAGGGACTCCAAGCTAAAAATCTATGCACAGCACCATACTGCCTCACAGTAATAAGAAATGGTAGGATATACTTCTTTGATCCCAAATAAGAGACAAATTAACTGGCCAATAAATTATTCCAACTTTTGTACCTGGAACAAGAGATTCTAATTTTTAATCATTAAATTAGCACGAAATTGCTAACATGAACACACAAACACACACTCACACAGAAGCACAAATGTGAATGCACAAATATGCTTCAGAGATAAACAGTGAGAGAGAGGGAGAGAAAAGGCAAGACATAAACTAGTGGTCAGTTCTCAGAAGCAGATAATAGTTTAAGGTAAATAAAGTGAAATCTTTTGGTTCCATAAAAAACACTCAGCTCACTAATACATAATTGGAGAAGATTCTAGGCTAAAAGATCCAAAAGAAATGCTTAAGACCTTCTGAGATTCCCTATCATTTAGCAAATGAATAAGCAGTGGCATGTGGCCAGGAAACACTCCTTCAGGAATCCATTAAAGTCCTGGACTCCAGTGGACAAACAAGTGAATAGTAATGTCATCCCAACTAAGGGGATATTTCTTTCTGAGCTGAGCTGAGCAGAAATTCAAGGGGGTAAGGGCTTTTGTAGGAGTAATGGAAAGAATTCTCCCAGGAACAGGGCACTGATTAATTCCTTCCCAAATTACAATACGGCATTGAAGGCTCTGTATTAGATCCTCTATCACTTCATCTACTCTGCTTCCCACTCTGATTTTCCCCAAAACCTTGCTATAGTCCAAGATCCTAGACTCAAAAATCTCTGCTTACTGCCTGACAGAGGGGTCTGACATAGAGGAAATAAAACTAGATAAGCAGGTTAATTCTTTCCTTATAGATAACAGGAGGCTAAAGGGGGAAACCAATGATTCCCTAGGATTATTCCTGGGGGTAAGAATGTACCCAGAATACACTGCTTACTATACATGGCCACAGTAGTTATCAGAGACATGAACAGCCCGTTTCCTTGGTTCTGCATATTTCACTATTCATTATTTCATACAAGTCTTTTCAAGTTGTTCTAAAATAAACTTGTTCATCATTACAGCAGTACTCCATCACAATCATATACCACAACTTGTTTAGCCATTCCTCAGTTGATGGGCATCCCCTTAATTTCTAGTTCTTTGCCACCACAAAGAAAGCAGAACATACAGGTTCTTTTCCTTTTTCCCTGATGACCTTAACAAACAGACTTAATAGTGATATTGCTGGGTCAAAGGGTATACATAGTTTTATAACTCTGTGGACATAATATCAGATTGTTCTCCAAAGTGATTGGATCAGGTCACACTTCCACCAACAGTGAATTAGTGTCCCGATTTTTCCACATCCCCTCCAACATTTGTTATTTTCCCCTTCTATCATTTTAGCCAATCTGATAGGTATGAGATGATATCTCAAACTTATTTTAATTTACATTTCTCTGATCAAAAATGTTCTAGAGCATTTTTCATATTATATATATAGCTTTCATTTCTTCATAAAAAAACTGCCTGTGCATATCCTTTGACCAATGATCAATTAGAGAATGACTAGTATACTTATAAATTCAACAAACTTCATATATATTTGAGATATGAAGCCTTTATCTGAGAAATTGTCTATAAAATTTTTCTCCCAATTTTATGTTTTTAGACAGATGCTTCTCATTATTTGGAGGAAAAATCCATTTCTACCTCTGTCTTCAAGTGTTTTTAATAGGAATGAGGGTTGTATTTTGTCAAAAGATTTTTTTGTATCTATTGATATAATTATATGATTTCTGTTACTTTTGTTATTAATATAATTGATTGTGTTAATAGTTTTCCTTGTGTTAAACCATCTCTGCATTCTTGGTAGAAATCCCACAGGTTGCAATGGATAATCTTTGTGACTTTTTGGTGCAAAAACCTATGTTGTATTTTATTTAGGATTTTTGCATCCATATTCATTAGTGAAATTGGTTTATAATTTTTCTGTCTCTATTTTGGCTCTTTTTGGTTTAGGTATCAGCACCATATTTTTTTATAAAAGGAATTCATTAGAACTCCTTCATTTCCTATTATTCCAAATAATTTATTTAACATTACAATTAGTAGATCTTTAAAGTTTGGTACAGTTCATTTGTACATCTACCATATCCTGGTGCTTTTCTTTAGGAATCTCATTTATGGTATCTTCAATTTCTCTTTCTAAAATAGGTGTATTTAAATATTCTACCTCACCTTCTGTTGATCTATCCAGTTTTTGTTTTCCATTTTATAGTATTTTATTTTTTCCAATTACAGGTAAAGATAGTTTTGAACATTCATTTTTATAAGATTTTGAGTTTCAAATTCTTCTATTTCCCTCCCCAACACAGCAAGCAATCTGATATATATTGTACATGCACAGTCATGTTGAACATATTTTCCCCTTAATCATATGGTGAAAGAAGAGTAAGAACAAAAGGTAAAAAAATGAGAAAGAAAACAAAAACAACTAAAGTGAAAATAGTGAGTTTTGATCTTCATTTAGACTCCACAGTTCTTTCTCTGGAGGTGTAGAGCATTTTTCATCAAGAGCCTTTTAGAATTGTCTTGGATCTTTCTATTACTGAAAAGAGCTAAGTCTATCAGAGTTGGTTATTGCAAAGTGTTGCTGTTACTGTGTACATTGTTCTCCTGGTTCTGTTCATTTCATTTAGCATCAGTTCATGTAAGTCCAGATTTTTCTGAAATGCAGCTGCTCATCATTTCTTATGCCACAATAGTATTCCATTACATTCATATACCACAATTGTTCAGCCATTCCCCAATTGATGGGCATCTCCTCAATTTCCAATTGTTTACCACCACAAAAAGAGCTGATTTTAATACATTTGTACATGTAGGTCCTTTCACCTTTTTTTATGATCTCTTAAGAATACAGACCTAGTAGTGGTATTACTGGATCAAAGGGAATGCAGAGTTTTATAGCCCTTTGGGCATAGTCTCAAATTGCTCTCCAGAATGGTTGGATCAGTTCATGATTCCACCAACAATGTATTAGTGTTCCAATTTTGCCACATCTTCTCCAACATTTATCACTTACCTTTTCTGTCATATTAGCTAATCTGATAGATGTGAGGTAGTACCTCAGAATTGCTTTTAATTTGCATTTCTCTAATCAATAGTCATTTATATCATTTTTATATGACTATAGATAACTTTAATTTCTTCATCTGAAACTGCTTGCTCACATCTTTTGACCATTTATCAATTGGGGAATGATTTGTATTCTTATAAACTTGAGTTGATTCTCTATATGTTTGAGAAATGAGGTCTTTATCAGAAACATTGGCATTAATAATTGTTTCCCAGATTTCTGCTTTCCTTCTAATCTTTGTTGCATTGGCTTTGTTTGTGCAAAAACTTTTTAATTTAATGTAACCAAAGTTATCCATTTTGCAATTCATAATGGTATCTATTTCTTGTTAAGTCACAAATTCTTCCCTTCTCCATAGGTTTGATAGGTAAACTATTCCTTGTTCTCCTAATTTGTTTATGATATCACCCTTTCTGTCTAAATCATGTGCCTATTTTCACCTTATCATCGCATATGGTGTGAGATGTTTTTCTGTGCCTACCAGTTTTCCCAGTTGATTATTTTTTGTCAAAGAGTGATTTCTTGTGCCAGAAGCTGGAGTTTTGGGGTTTATCAAAGAGTAAATTACCATAGTCATTCACTACTGTGTTGTGTGTACCAATCTCTTCCACTGATCTACCACTTTATTTCTTAGCTAGTACCAAACAGTTTTCATGATTGCCACTTTATAACATAGTTTTAGATCTGGTACAGCTAGATAACCTTCCTTTGCATTTTTTTTTGTTAATTCCCTTGATATTCTTCACCTTTGTTCTTCAAGATGAATTTTCTTCTTATCTTTTCTAGCTCTATAAAATAATTTTTGGTAGTTTGGTATGGCACTGAATAAGTAAATTAATTTAGGTAGTTTTGTTATTTCATTATATTATCTCAGCTGACCCATGAGCAACTGATATTTTTCCAATTATTTAAATATGACTTTATTTGTGTGAAAACTGTTTTTAGTTTTGTTCATAGAGTTCCTGGGTTTGTCTTGGCAGGTAGACTCCCAACCATTTTATATTGTTTACAGTTATTTTAAATGAAATTTCTCTTTCTATCTCTTATTGCTGGACTTCATTGATAATACATAGAAATGCTGATGATTTGCATGGGTGTATTTTATAACATCAGGGGTAAAACAAGGATGTACATTATCACCACTGTTATTCAATATTGTACTAGAAATGTGAGCTTTAGCAATAAGAATAGGCAATGAGGAAACAAAGCTATCTCTCTTTGCAGATGATATGATGGTATACTTAAAGAATCCTAGAGAATCAACTAAAAACTACTTGAAATAAATGACAATTTTAGCAAAGTTGCAGGATATAAAATAAACCCACATGCTGATCTGTATGATGGCTAAGAGTCTCCCACTGGCTTGCCCAAACACCAAATATGCTGGGCTGTGCTCCCTTTTACCCAAATGAGACATATCTTTCCTGAAATCCTTCTAAGTTATCTTAAGCTGGAAAATTATTTCACTTCATCTTTTTGTAGGTTCTGTCACTCCAGAATCCATTTAGAGGCTTGATTGAACATTGTTTCTGAGGGAAACTGGAGGGAGCTCAGGAGAGCTCCTGGCTTTTCTCTGCTGGCTTTCTATAGTTTTTGTAAGTATTCTACCATTTCACTTACTTTATTAAATTCATTGGCATATAATTGGGCAAAATAACTCCTAATAATTTCTTTGATTTCCTCTTCATTAGTGGTATATTCACCCTTTTCATTTTTTGATATTCATGATTTGGTTTTCTTCTTTTTTTATCATATTAATCAATGATTTTTTTTATAAAACCAACTCGTAGTTTTATTTATTAACTCAGTGGTTTTCTTAGATTCAGTTTTATTAATCTCATGTTTAATTTTTAGAATTTCTAATTTGGTGTTTAGTTGGGGGATTTAAATTTTATTTTTATATCTATCCTTTGTGACAATCAGTATATTTATAAGCCACCAACTCCATTATCAGAGTGGAAGCAGAATAATCAGAAGGCTACCTCAATGTAATCTCTGAGATTAGTGCCTGGGGGTGGAGATTCTCAACTCATTGACTTTAAACTAAAACACTTTCAATTTATTCTCTTATCAGAGATTTAGGAAACTCCTGAGTCATTTGGAAACATACTTACTGAGTATCTATCTGGTTACAGGAAATTGAGGAATCTGTGGAATGGAACTCTGGAACATCACCTTGATAAATAATTTCTTCCTTGTTGGAATTCTCCAGGATAGTGAATCCTCTGAGCTTGTCTGTGCTGCCATCACATTCCTGTACCTGGTGGCCGTGGGTAGCAATGGTCTTCTACTCCTGTTGATTGCTATGGACAATAGACTCCAAACTCTATTCCAGACCAGGAATACAATTAAGTAATATGATATGATATGATATGACATGATATGACATGATATGGTATAACACAACATGATATATTACATATGACATGACAAGGTACAGAACAGTATGGTACAGTGTGGTGCAGTATTATACAGTATGATACAATACAATGCAACATAAATAAAATAATACATATATAAGATTCCTTAGCAGACTGGGGAAAATCTACTTCTTTCTTAATAATGCTATTTTGTTTATATTGTTAAGCAAAAAAAAATTTGGAGACGGGGCAATCTTGTTTTGCTTGCTTAGATGCTAAGAATACACAACAGAATTACCTCAAAGAATAATTACTGAATTGTTTTTGAGTTTGTGAAAGAATAAGTAAACTTTTAATGTTTGCCAATAAATGTCAAAACACCTATGGTGTTTTCATAAATGTCTTTCTTCATAAATGTCAAAACACCTATGGGCAAAACCCCAAACAAAAATGAGAAATGGTCTCAAGCCTAGAAAGAACATATGGAAGAGCTCAAAAAAGAGCTTAAAATCATATTAAAAAGGTAGAAGAAAAATTGGGAAAATAAATGAGAGTGATGCAAGAGAGTAATGAAAAGTGAGTCAACAGGGGCAGTTAAGTGGCGCAGTGGATAGAGCACCAGTCCTGAAGTCAGGAGGACCTGAGTTCAAATTCACTCTCAAACACTTCACTGTGTGTGACCCTGTGTGTGTCACTTAACGCTTATTGCCTCACATCCCCCCCCCAAAAAAAGAAAGAGTCAGCAGCTTGGAAAAAGAAAACAACTACTTAAAAAGTAGAATTGGCCAAATGAAAAAGGAGATACAAAAATCCACTGAAGAAAACAACTCCTTAAAGATTATAATTAGCAAGTACAAAAGCTAACTGAGGAAAACAAATCCTTGAATGTTAGAATTGGGCAAATGGAAGCTAATGACTCAGTAAACGGAAGCTAATGACTCTATGAGACATCAAGAATCAATCAAATAAATTCAAAAGAATTAAAAAATAGAAGAAAATGTAAAATACCTCATTAGGAAAACAAGTGACTTGGAAAATAGGTCCAGTAGAGACAATGTCTGAAACATTGGACTACCTAAAAGTCATAATCAAAAAGAGGACCTGGACAGTATCTTTCAAGAAATTATCAAGGAAAACTGCCCTGATATCCTAGACCCAGAAGGCAAAGTAGGCATTGAAAGAATTAACCAATCACCTCAGGAAAGATAACTGAAAATAAAAACTCCAAGGAACATTGTAGCCAAATGACAGAATGATCAGGTTAAAGAAAAATACTGCAAGTGTCCAGAAAGAAACAATTCAAATATCAGGGAGCCACAACCAGGGTTAAATAGGACTTAGCAGCTACAACATTAAAGGATAAGAGGGGAACGTGATATTCCAGAAGGCAAAAGAGCTAAGGTTACAGCCAAGAATCACCTACCCAGCAGAATTAAGGATAATACTTCAAGAGGAAAAAAGTGGTCATTTAATGAAATACAAGGATTTCAAACTTTCATAAAAAGAAGACCAGAATTGAACAAAAGATTTGATCTCCAATATCAAGATCCGAGAGAAGTGTAAAGAGTTAGAAAAGGCAAAAGAAAACATAAGAGATTCAATGGAGTTGAACTGTTTTCATCCCTACTTGGGAAGATGATACTTGTAATTCTTAAAAATTGTACCACAAATAGCATAGCTAGAAGGGCTATATGTAGACAGAAGGTATGGGTTATAAGGTCAATTGGAGGGAATGACATAAAATGATTAAAGGATGAGAAAGAGGGGTATTCTGGATGCAGAATGGAGAGGTAGAATGGGGTAAATTATTTCACATAAACAGACATGAAAAACCTATTATATTGGAAGGGAAGATGGAAATGTAGGTGATGGGCATCACTTGAATTTACTCACATCAGTATTGGCTTAAAAAAGGAAAAATATACACAATCAGATGAATGTAGAAATCTATCTTACCTGATAGGAAATTAGGAGGGGAGGAAATTAAGTAAAGGTGGGATAGGACTGACAGAAGAGAAGGCAGATGGGGGAAGGCAGTAGGCAGAAGCAAAACACTGTTGAAGAGGAAAGGGGTGAAAGGAGATAGAAGACAAACAGGAGGAAAATAAGATGGAGGAAAATCAACAGTTAGTAATCATAACTATGAATGTGAATGGGATGAACTCCCCCATAAAATGGAAATGGGGAGCAGAGTAGATAAAAAACCAGAATCCCACAATATACGGTTTACAAGAAACACTCTTGAGCAGAGAGACACATGCAGAGTAAAGGTAAGAGGCTGGAGCAGAATCTGTTTTGCTTCAGCTGAAATAAAAAAAAAATCAGGGGTAGCAATCCTGATCTCAGACAAGCAGAAGCAAAAATAGACCTAGTTAAAAGAGATAAGGAAGGAAAGGACATATTGATAAAAGGTACCATAGCCAATGAAATAATATCAACACTAAACACATATGCACCAAGTGATATAGCATTCAAATTATTAAAGGAGAAGTTAAGCGAGTTATAGGTTAATGACCAAATAAGAGATAGAGAGCATTACAAAATGTAAAATAGATAATTTTGATTATATCAAATTAAAAAGCTTTTGCACAAACAAAATAAAAACTAGTGCAACCAAGTTTAGAAGGAAAGCAGAAATGAGTTATTAAACATAATTTAACATGATGAGCTTTATTTAAATATATATTAAGATTCTGATATCATACTATATAATACTAGAACCATAGACTTTAGAACTGGGGAGGGGTGAGGAACCTCAAAGATTATCTATTGTAACGAATTCCTTTTTTGAGTTGAGGAAACTGAGTCACAGAGAAAGAAAGTTATTTGCCTAAAATTACATAGTTTATGCAGCTTCAGGACTTGTACCCAAGTCTTTTTACTTCCCAAACATGACTCTTTCTTCCACACTACCTCTAAGGTGAAATGATTCCTAAAATACCATTTCTAAGAGAAATAACAAGATTCATAGAATTGTAATCAATTATTTATGAGAATGACCCCTCTATACACAAACACTTGCAGCTTAGGACCACTTATTCCACATAGACTTTGCAACTACTCCCAACCTCTTCTACTTAACTTTCTTCAAGTTTACCTAAAACGGTACCTCCCACATTAAATTAAAATTTCATGATTCTCCTGGCTGCTAGTGCTTTTTCCTTGAAATTATGTTGTATTTTCATTGTATGTACTTATAAGTCTATTGAATGTTCTCACTAACCTTTAGAACATAAGCTTCTTTACAGAAGGAACTTTTATTCTTTTCTTTGTGTCTTCGTGACCTACTACATTGCCTAGCACATAATTGGTGCTTAGTAAATGCTTATTGACCATCTCCCCGCAAAGTCTGTGTTTTGATCTACTAGTATATTATTGATAATAATGGCTAGGATTTGTAGGACCAAAGCTTCAGGGAACCTGCCCTGATGATCAGGGATTGGGTTCCTTTGGAAGATTTCACACATAAGGATAAAGTTTAGGCAGTAGAGAAAGCTAGCTCCACTAACTCCCAGTGTAATCTTATGAAGATCATTTGCTCTCAATGGCTCTCAGTTTCCTGGTGCATGAAGTGAGGGAATTGTGCTGAATTCTTCATTTATGAAATTCTGTGATTCTTTAAACCAGTTAGATGCTGATACAAAGATAAAAGATACAAATATACTGGATACAACTTTGCCCTGATTAGTGTAGTTCCCTAGTATATGTTTACTACAATATACCCAAACAGGTAGCAGAGGGTGGGGAACAGAGAGCTAACCTTAAAGTCAGGTACATTTGGGTTCAAGGCTTGTCTCTAACAGATGCCGTATGTATAACCTTAGGAAAGTCACTTAATTTATCAATAGCACAGGCAACTTGTTAAGAATATAAGTTGAAAATAGTTATTGATCTGCATCTGAAGAGGAAATTTTCCTAGTAGGAGTCAGACCAACGAAATGACAGGTTCAAGGAGGGAAAAAACCAACATGTAAATGAATAAGTAAGTAAAGAAAAAATCAAGTACCTACTAAGTGTGAAGAACTGTGCTTGGTGCTGGAGATATAAATACACATTATCTGTCCATGTAATTTGTTTAATCATTCATTTATAAAATTATTCTTATGGAAACACTTGCTTCTATAACAATTTCATCCAATGTCAAATTTTCACCTCACTAGTGAGTGATATTAGGTGGTGCTTGATAGTATATATGTAAGAACTGGTTAAAAAATTAGGTTATCTGTCATAAAGGATTCGTAACTTTCACTTCACCTCTTTTTTTGTTTGGTTGTTTCTTTTTGGGGGGAGGCAATTGGGGTTAAGTGACTTGCCCAGGTTTATACAACTAGTAAGTTTCAAGTATCTGAGGCTGGATTTGAACTCGGGTCCTCTTGACTCTAAGGTCAGAGCTCTATCCATTGTGCCACCTAGCTACCCCTCACTTCACCTCTTTATCTCATTTTCCAGATACATGAATTGAAATTCTTGGATTAAATGATCTATAAAGATTGCTCTTAGCTTTAAAAA
>NW_020948840.1:3001672-3048883 GCF_900497805.2 Vombatus ursinus | reverse complement strand
TGAATCTTGATTTTGCCATCTATCCCATTAGCTCTTTCAGTTTTTCTTCGACTCATATAAGTATGACTTTTATATCATTGAAAATAATGTTGACCAGAATAAGATCATAGCCAGAACCCCGTGACATACATTTAAACACTTCCCTGCAAGCTGACACACAACCATTAAACAATTAAATTCAACAAACACTGTTTAAATAAATTATTGTGCAGCATATTGTGAAAAATGCTAGGAGGACATAAATTTTGGATGAAACATATCCTATACAAACTTACAGTCTAGTTGGGAAATATGGCATTTAGATAACTACAAAACTGAATCATTCATAGTAAATATGTAAGAAACATAAATAAAAAGCTATCTGAGGTTCAAGGGGGAAAGAGAAGACTTCCTAGAGTGCATGACATTTGAATTAGAAAGACATATTTAGTATAAAAACTGAGGAGCAAAATGTGGAACTATGTGTATAGGTCATTTTCTTAAAGATTTTATAGAAAGAAGAAAGCAGAAATAAGGGCTGTTAATTATAATGTCTATTTAACTGCTTTTTGGGGAGGTGTCAATAATGGATGTGATGTTATTTTTTCTTTTGGAATCATCCCTGCTGAAAAATCTTCAAAATTTATCCCTTAAATCAGACAAAAGCTATAATGCTTCCAATCGTGTAATACCATGACCTCAGAAGAATTATAGTTGTGAATGGTCTAAAGGGATATAGAAATACAAATAGTGTAAGTAAGTAACCAGCAGCATGATATTGACAATAATATGTACAAGAAGAGACATAATCAGATAACGGAAATAAGAATGGTAAAAGAGGTGAGTCAGGAATGTTGTCAGGTTTTAGGATAAGAGACGAGTAGCCTGAGTTTCACTGGTATCTGGGAAGCATTAAAGAAGATACTAAAAGGATTGTTAAAAGATATAGAAGACAAACAAATAGGAAAAGAAGAAACACATTTATGAGTTTCAATCTATACAGGGAAGGATGTACTCACACAAGTGAGACTACAGAACCACTGGAATATTGTCACTTATGAATCTTCTTTCCTTTAGACAAAATATCCCCATATCCCTTCAAGCTATCCTCATGATATTTTCAAGTTCCCATTCACATACTCTGGATGTATTCTAGTTTGACAGTGTATTTTGTGACAATTTGGCAAATATAATAATCTAGGTTTGATCTGACCAGTTCAGCATATGGAGGGATGATCACCTTTCTTTTCTAGAAAGTATTTTTCTACTAACATAGACTAAGATAAAAATTAACTGCAGATATACAAAGCTTCATAGAATCAAGCAGTTTGGCATTCAAAGCTCTTCATAACCTATATCCTTCCTACTCTCCCAGTCTTCTTATACCTTACACCCAACCATGTATCTTTGATCCAGTGAAACTGACCCCCTGACTGTCTTGGCTCTGAGAATTTTCTCTGGCTGCCCTCCATGCCAAATCCACCTACTGACTTCTCTGACTTCCTTTAAGTCCCAACTAAAATCCCATCTTTTACAGGAAGCCTTTCCCAACCTCTCTTAATACTAGTTCCTTCCCAGCTTAGATTCTTATAATCTAGCCACTGCTCAGATTCCTAAAATCCAGCCACTGCTCAGATTCGTAAACTTTAGCTACTTCTCAGATTCTTAAAATCTAGCCACTGCTTACCCATGTTCAGACTCCTTAAGAGTCTGCCCAATATGACAGATGTTCTAATAAACCTTGTCTTCAGCTGAAAGAAGGCTTGGGTCAAATTCTTTCGGGCAGGACCCGCGTGTTGTGATTTTGGGGTCCCAGGACCCCCTGAACCTCTAAACCACATCATTTTGGTGGCCCCTAGGGGGAAACTGCCAAACCCCAAGTTCTTCTCCAGCCAATACTGGAGGGTATGTAAGCCTCCCCTCCTTTCTTGCTCTGTAGTTGGGGTCACTCTCCAAGCACCAAGGCTTGTAGGTGCTTTTCAGGCAGACATTATGAGGCTGTCTAGCACTCAGCCTGATGCTCTCAGGCTATTGGTCCACTGGGTCAGTTCAAGGCCATGGACAAGGATGGTTTCCCTACCCAGAAGTGTATGAATTCCCTCAGTGCTAGGGAATTGGGGAAAACTGCAGTTGCTTTTTGGTTCCCTGAGGCTTACTTACTCCCTTCCCTCTGCACCTCTGAGTCCTCATTCATGGAGGTTACAGGGAAAGTTAGAGCAGCTAAAAATATCTTGGCATATTCTGGAGGTTTTGTGATCCATCATTAGGGAATTTTGAAACACCTTAGATTTCTCCCTCCCCCACCTGGGAAAGGAAGGAGGGGGGAGGGGCAGCAGCTACAGCATGGGCCCTACTGGCAATGGCCTTGGGCTCTGGGGCAACCTTTGCCTGGAAGCATCAGCCAGGTTCAGCACATCCTGCTCAAGGTAAAGAAGCTGGCCTCTGAACTTGGGTGAGCATGCTCTTTTAAATTTGTAGTTTTAACTGTTAAGATGAGATGTTGATTCCTGTGTAAAGTAATTTGGAAGTGCATTTAACAAAACTGAAATCATCTGATTGGTAATGGTTTTTTTCAAGTTTCAAATTGGTGAACTTTGTATCAGTTACATTCAAGCAGTTTTTCATAGTTTGGTTGCCACTAAAATAAGTTAGCTATTGTTGGTTATTGTTTTTAATGTGTAAACTAGCCAAAAATTTTGTTTGGGTTATGTATGGCTTGCTGAGAATTTGCAAGTGTATAGAAATCTCTAATGATTGGCTTTTTACACCATGACAAATTTAAGTTTGAGATGTAAATCTTGGAAAAGTTTTTCCTAAGCTGTGATTAATAAAACTTGCTGTTTTAGGTAAAAGCTCATAGGATTTTATTTTGAGTTGTCTGATGGGAGGGTCATAATCCATTGATAATCAATAATCCACCATCTGAGAGAAATGCCACAAGCTACTCAGAGAAGGTAATACTGTGGGATGTCAGCTTTGGGAAAAGCTGAGAGGACAATTTTAGTCTCAGTCTAAGATGGGATCCTCCTGGTTCAATTTCCCCATTATGTTCCTTTGAAAGGGAATGCTACCCACCTGGCTATTCCTGAGTCTGGCTATGAGGTGGATTTGATACTACATGGTTGGAAAACTGAATTATCTGAATCCAAACAGAGCTAAGGATGTTTTATCCTCTCAAAGTTGGATCCTAAATCTAAATTTAGTCCCTGCTTTATATTTGGGCCCTGCAGTTTTTTCTGTCAGATTTATGTCTTCTAGACTACGAGCCATTCACCTACAATTGGTAGCAAACAGGGAGTACCAGCCAATGTCTCCATTTCTTTCTCTGGATGCAGACTGTGCTCAGTTCCAGTCAACCTCCTCTTTGGGACCCCCTTGAGGCAGGGACAGCTCTATACCCCTTGCCAGCAGGAAGCAGTTTCAGAAGCTGACACCTTCGCCCCTTACTCCAAAAGAATTTGGGTCCCATTTGTTTGAGGGGGGAATGATGGGGTTGTGATCTGGGCCCCAGAAACCCTGGACTTTCCCACATGGTCAAATCTCTGGTGTTCACCTGAGGCTATAATCCCCATCAACTGGCCTTTCATTGTGGCTACACCCAATGTCTTACCTCCCTATGGACCCAGGCCATTTCCCACCCTTAATCCTAGCTAGGCTCCATTTTCCCTTGGCCAGAAGGTCCAGGTCCCAGGAGTCCTGTTCACTCCAGTTTCCTGGCCACTCCTAGGTCCCTCCCACAGACTTTCTGTATATAGGGTCCATCTTGTCTCCATTAAGATGCTTAGATTCTTACAATCTAGCCACTGCTCAGATTCCTAAAATCTAGCCATGGCTCAGATTCTTAAAATCTAGCCACTGCTTACCCATGTTCAGACTCCTTAAGAGTCTGCCCAGTATGATGGATGTTCTAATAAACCTTGCCTTTGACTGAAAAAAAAATGCTAGTTCCTTCTCGCTGTTAATTATTTCCTATTTATCTTATATATAGGTTGCTTTGTATGTTTGTGTGCATGTTGTCTTCTGCATTAGACTGTAAACTCCTTGAGGGCAGGAACTATATTTTGCCTTTCTTTTGCATCCCTAGAACTTAGTACAGTACCTGGCACATAGAAAGTAGTGGCTTAATAAATGTCTATTGCTTGATTTATTGATTTTTCCTGTTTCTTTTCTAAAGAGACAACAATTTTCTCAAGATATTATCTTTATTCTGTCCTCCACATAGCTACCAAAATAATCTTTCTAGCCTATGATCCTGAAAATGTCATTTCCCTTACAAAAACCTTTAAAGTTTTCGTGTTCCCTAGGATAAAATACAAATTCCTCAGCTTGACTTTTAAGGCCTTGAAGAGTAAGCCCTAACCAAATTTCTCATGTTTTTCTCCCAGTTCTTATCCATTATGCCAGCTACACACCAGCCAAATTAAATTTCTTGTTTGCTGATTTTGCTGGTCCATCCCATGGATTAATGAACTCACACTAGGTGCCTGGTTCATCAATCTCCCAAACCCTGAATGTGTTTCCTTTATAATCTTTTTTTTTCATAATCCTTATCTTGTTTCAAAGCCAGATGCCAGCTCCATGTGAGTCCTTCTCTGATCTGGCACATTGTGCCTTCTTGCTCCCCGAATAATTGGATTCAATAAACATTTAAGTGTCTATCTTGGGCCAGGAAGAGATAGGTACAGGGTACAGAAAACAAAAAATTCAACAATATATCAGCTTTTACTCAAAAAATTTATATTCCACTTAGAGAATACCCAAAAGAATTAGTAAAGTCACTAGACTTTATTGAATATGGGAGTGACACAGTCAGACCTGTATTTTAGGAAAATCACCTTGGAGGCTGAATGGAGGACAGACTGGAGTGGAGAGATGCTTGAGGCATGCAGACCCATCACCAGGCTCTTGCAAAGGACCAAGTATGAGGTGATAAGGGCCTGCACTAGAGTAGTAGTAGTGTCAGAGGAAAGAAGGGAGCTTCCACAAGATGCTATTGAGGTGAAACTGACAAGCCTCAGCAGCAGTTTGGATTTGGAAAATAAGAGATAGTGAGAAGTCAAAGGTAACTCCTAGGTGGGGAGCCTGAGAAAATGGGAGAATGGAATCAGCCTAGAGGGTTGGATCATTCCAGAGCTCAGTTGATATAGTTACAGAAAATAAGGGAGGGAGGTATAAAATTACACACAGATAAATTTAATGGCATATGGAATTGAAAGGGGATCCAGGCCACTGGAGGCATTTTTACAGTTATTCTTGGTTGTCATAATACTTCAGTTATTTTCTGTCACTACATCAACTAAGGGAATTCTAGAAAATGTCTTTTAAAGTCCTATAATCCCTTTCAGCTCCAAATCTGTGATCTTATGATTCTATGACTCCAAGCCTGTCTCACAACAATAAATTGTTGTGGCTATTATGTAAATGGATTAGTTTGCGTGACTTTTAGCCTAGATTCCTCAATTTGATCTCTATGCTCAAACCATTGGCATTTGAAGGTTCTGTGCTGCTCTCTATACTGTTTGCCATTACAAGTGATGGCTGGGGAACCCAGATGGCTCAGTAAGAGGTGAATCACTCTTACTCTTCCTTATTAACCCCAGAAAGCCTAGAAAATATCACCCCAGGAAAAACCCTGAAACAGCTGAACCAGAAGAAAGATGAGGTACAACAGTCCAGTAGCCCAGGTAGCTTGAGGGATTAATGGGAAAGGCCCCTCTTACCCTGGGGCAAAGAGAGCAGTACAGAATGGGAGGCATCCCAGCAAGCTAGTGGAAAGCCCCACCTCAGCATACCAGGAGGAGATCCTGAAGGATGGTGGAGCAGGCAAACACCAACACTTGGATCCCCGAGTGCCTCAGTGAGGGTGGGGAACCAGTGGAAACCAGCTTGGAAAACCACCAGGTGCCTTGGCATTCTACAGCAACAGGCTCCCCCAGTGCCTCAGCATAACTAGGGGAAGCAGTACTCCAAGGGCCCCAAGCAGATAAATACTCTACAACATCCATCTGAAAGGAGCTGAAGAAAGTGAAAGGAAGGAAAGACCCAGGTGAGCAGGAAATCTCCTGGAGTCACACTACCCAATCCTACCCCTAGAGTTCCAGTGTTGCTGATTCCAGCCCAACACCAGTTAAGCTGCCAGAACCTTACAGCCTCCAACTGCCAACATTGGAGGCCCCAGCACACAAAGCCAGCGACAAGGCTCTAGGCTCCCACTACACAAAGCTTGGGTCAGTGCCCTCTGCTCCCCAGTAGGAGAGCTCAATCTCTTTAAAGGTCAGGAAATAATCAAACACCATGAGCAGAAAGAAATGTACCATAGATTGTTATTATGGGAAGAGTGAAGATCAAGGTAGAAATTCTGAAGAGGACAACATCATCAACAAACTCACATCTGGAACCTTAAAAGAGAATATGACTGGTCTGAAGCCCAAAAAGCCTTCTTAGAAGAGCTCAAGAAGGATTTTAAAAGCCAAATGAGAGAGGTAGAAGAAAAAATGGGAAAAGAAATGAGAGGTATGCAGGAGAGAGTCAATAGCTTGGAAAAGGAAGGACAAAAATTAACTGTAGAAAACAAGTCCTTAAAAAGTACAATTGGCCAACTGGAAAAAAAAAGTACACTGAAGAAAACAAGTCCCTAAAAAATACAATTGGTCAAATGGGGAAGGAGATACAAAATCTAATAGAAGAAAACAATTTGTTCAAAATTAGAATTGGGCAAATGGAAGCTAATGACTCTATGAGAGAGCAAAAATCAGTCAAACAAAAACAAAAGAATGAAAAAATAGATGAAAATATAAAATACCTCATTGGTAAAACACAAGACCTGGAAAATCAATGCAGGAGAGACAATTTCAAAATTATTAGTCTACCTGAAAATCATGATGAAAAAAAGAGCCTGGACAGTATCTGTCAGGAAATTATAAAGGAAAACTGCCCTGAGATCTGAGAACCAGAGGTTAAAATAACTGTAGAAAGAATCCACCCATCACCTCCTGAAAGAGATCGCAAATTGAAAACACCAAGGAATATAGTGGCCAAATTCCAAAATTACCAGATCAAAGAGAAAATACTGCAAGCAGCCAGAAAGAAACAATTTAAATATCATGGAACCACAGTCAGGATTGCACAGGACCTTGTAGCTTCTACATTAAAAGATCATAAGGTGTGGAACATGATATTCCATAAGGCAAATGATCTTGGGTTACCCAGTGAAAATGAGCATGATCTTAAAAAACTATCTCAGGGGCAGGTAGGTGGCACAGTGGATAGAGCACTGGCCCTGGATTTGGGAGAACCTGAGTTCAAATCCAGACTCAGACACATAACAATTACTACCTGTGTGACTTTTGGCAAGGCACTTAACCCCCATTGCCCAACCAAAAAAAAAAAACCCAACAACAACAACAACAAAACTATCTCATGGATTCATGGAAGACTTCACACTAGCTATTATCTATTTGTCTTTCTTGCTTTTCTATGGCTTCTTTATCTCTACTATCCCACAGCTGCTGGACAGTGCAGTCTTCTTCACTGATGTCACCCACTTCACTTTGTCAGTTATCTATTATAAGACTATAATCCTCATATATGTTCAGTCTCTTGCCATTTCCTCATTTAACTCATTTATCTCAGCCGTATAATAACTCATTACCAACAGCAAATTTATAAATTACCAATTGAGTGACATTAATCTTTTAAAATGGAAATTAGTGTATCTACTTCAAAATTTATTTCCAGTAATTGAGAAAGTACTTTACCAAATTTCTTTTAAGGAATCAAAAATCCCCTCCACCAAACTTTAAATAAACACCTTGCTTTTGTTAGTCCTTCATTTTCAAAGAGGACCAATGACATCATGGGGTGATGTCTTGTTTTACTTGTGAATAGCATTTAAGTGAGAGACAGTTGCACAAAGTCCCCAACCTCACTCTCTCTTCCAGAATCATCAAAGTCCAGTGGCAAGACACAAGTCAGGATGACTAATGATAGTCTGAGGTGCAGTTTATAGCCTTGGTGTTTTCAATGTCTAACCAAACTAAACACTCCACAGCTCCTGCTTCAGCTGCCTTCATTGCTGTTGGAACAGATTAATCTCATCCACTCATTCCACTGGGAGAAGTCTTCATGCTTGGAGTTAGACAACTCCCTAACTTACCAGTGGATTTGGGGGCCGTTGGTTACCCTCAACCTGGTTTACTTGCCTGCTGAGATGGTTTAGTAGGGTGTGGCTGCAGCTCATGTTATAGCTTCTTGAAGCAAAAGATTAGAGTTGATTACCAGGTAGACAGCAAAAGCAGATGAGCAACCCTCAAAAGGGCTTAGCAAGCCCTTAAATGAGAGGTACTAGTGAACCCCTCTACTACTACCTTATGACCTTTAACAAGCCACTTAAACTTTCTGGGCCTCAATTTCCTCACCTGTAAAATGAAATACCAGAAGACTTTTACTATTCTTTTTAATTGCAAATCTATGAACCTTTGAGGTTTAGTGTCTAACTTTTTTTTGGGGGGGGGAGCTATTAGGATGTGCATAGTATAATAGAAATAATATCTGACTTGTATTAAAAAGACCTGAATTCCAAGATCTGACATTTGCTACTTTTGTGACTTTAGCCAAGTCACTTCACCTTTCTTTTTTGGGTGGAATTTTAATTTTTTTTATTTTTAATTTATGGGATAAAATAAACATTTCTATAACATAGCATAATTAAAATATTATTGCACATGAAACTGCAAATTGGTTATGTGCAAGTTGTTATTTCATTTAAATATATAATAAAACTATCATGTAAATTTTTTCTTACCTCCACCCCACCATAAAGATGGCTACCATTAGATACACACACACACACACACCCCACACACCTTTTATATATGTGTTTGTATGCACACTCACACATATATATGTAAAATCATTCTATACATACTTCTATTTATCAGTTCTTTCTCTAGGTATAGATAGCTCCTTCTTTCATATGCTCTTTCTAGTTAATTTGGGTATTTATAATAGTCAAAATGACTTATTCACTAAATGATATTGCTTTTACTATATACAATGTTCTCTTGGTTCTGCTTATTTTACTCCTTATCGTTTTATGCAAGTCTTTCCTTGTTTTTCCTCAGATCATTGAGCTTACCATTTCTTATATCTTAATCCACCTTTCTTAGCCTCAGGTTCCTCATCTTTGAATTGGAGGTGATAAGGCTTCAGTTAAATACTTTAGTCCTTTTAGAATCTGTAATTTCATTGTTGTTTCATTGCTGTATAGTTCCCTCAACTATACAAATTTAAAACCATCTGTAACTTAATAAAAGATCTTTTAGAATTGCTATGGTTGAAAAATCCATTGCCTTGCAACCAACCTGGGGTTAAGGTTCTCTTAAATGCATTGGGAAACCAAAAAAATCATGTGACTCTCTTTATTGGGATATTTGCTTTATTGTGCTGGTCTGCAGCTGAACCTGCAATATTTCTGAGGTATGCCTGTATTATAATGATGTTAGCAGTGTGGGAGGTAGTAAAGGAACCTATATGGGGTATGACAAAGTGAAAAACATAAGCTTAGACAAAAGATTTGATATATATGGTGTCTAAAATGACACTGAAGTTGGGAACTTGGGTGAGAGGGACAATAATGGTTCCTTCAGTGGTTGGAAAGAAAGGAAGGTTTTTAGGGAGAAAGATAATGTGTTCCGTATTGGACATGTTGATTTTAAAAAGACTATGGTACATCCAATTTGAGCTATACAAAAGCAGCTGGTAAGGGGAGATTGGAACTTAAAAAAGAGGGTAAGGATGGATACATAGATATGAGAATCATCTGCCCAGAGATGTTATTTTGTTTTTTGTTTTTGCTAGGCAATGGGGTTAAGTGACTTGGCCAAGGTCACACAGCTAGTAAGTGTCAAGTGTCTGAGGCCAGATCTGAACTCAGGTCCTCCTGACTCCAAGGCCAGTGCTCTATCCACTGTGCCACTTAGCTGCCCTGAGACATGTTATTTTGAACCCATGTGACTTGATGAGGAATAAGAAAAAAAAGAGACACTTGGATTCTTTAAAACTATTTTATGGATCCACATATCACCCATTAGCAGCTATGGGAAGGATTTTTACAGTGTATAGCACAGCTAAATAACAACTTCTCCAAGACATTCGGGACTTTCTATTTGCTGAATATGAACAGTAGTTCCTTCCAATTCCCATAATGATCCCAGGTATCAAACTTTCCCTCCTAACCCCAACTTCTGAATGTCACTCAAACAATTATATAGGCCAAGCTGTATTTTTATACTTTGACAGATCTGTACCCTCACTGATGTAGGAGAGTAACAAACTCATTTTCTGTCCTTCTGTAAATCTTGGGCAGAAGGTTTAATTGTTTGTTTCTTTACTTGTTTTTTAAATTTCTTGACATTGCAGAGACATCAGTGCAGTAATGTCTATACATTATTCGTTGCTGTCATTATGTGACTGCCCATATTTTTTCCTAGTCATGCATGCCTCCTTATAGCACCTTTTACACTGTGGCTTCTGAATAGTTCTCCATTTCTAGCAAGTAGCTTCCTGTTGATGCCCAACACACTGCTCTTCATTGGTGACCCTCAACTTTATTTGATAAAAGTAAAAACTCATTACGTATGGACAAAAGTGAATTTCTCCTGGAAATAATGGATTTGCACTTCCTTGACATCTTCAAGTAGAGGCTGAATGGACTTGTGGGAGAAGTTATTATACAGGGGATGTTGTTCACATAGGTGATTTCTGAGCTGTTCCTTGTGATCTTTGAAAATCATGAAGATTGAGAGGAGTGTTACATGACTGGAGAGGGACAAATTTTATGTCAGTTTTCAAAATTGGGAAAGTCTATTTTTCAAGCTATAGGCTGCTGATTTTGACTACTATTCCTTAAAAAAAATTCTAGAATGCATTATGAAGTGTGAATTTTGTTACATGGGCACAATTATTGCCAGGAATTAGAGAAGTCAAATATTTTTTAGCCCTTTAGAATTTTCCTTATGTTGCCCCTTCTGTAAATGCCTTTCAAATCCTGAATGACCTCATGTATAGAATACAGTAGCATTAAAGTAAGAATAAAAGGGAAAATTTGGTTATGGTGCTGATGAGACATTCCAGACAAGTGGAAATTTGCTAGCTACTATCTCTCAGCTGGAAGATCAAGCAAAGACCTGTAAGGTTCTACAATTCTTGACCTGAGGGGCCTTTCCCTAGCAACTTCTTCAGGGCTTCCAGTACATCCTTGTTCCTCAGGCTATAAATCAGGGGGTTTAAGGCTGGAGTAATAATGGTATAGAACACAGAGATGATATTATCCTGCTGAGGATTGTGATAAGCACTGGGCAGGACATACATGAACACAGCAGCTCCATAGTACAGCCCAACCACTGTCAGATGGGATGAGCAGGTAAGGAGAGCTTTCTGTCTCCCCTGTGTTGAGGGCATATGGAACACAGCAGTCAAAACTAGCGTATAGGAGGCAATGATACCAGAGATGGGAATGAGGAGGAAAGTCACACCCGTTGGGTATAAAATGAACTTGTACTGTGAAGTGTCAGCACATGCCAGCTTCAGCAAAGGAGGGATCTCACAGAGCAGGTGGCTTATCTCCCGGGTTCTACAGAAAGGGAAGTGCATAGTGTATATGGTGTGCACAAGGGCATTCATGGATGCCAAGAGCCAGGATGTGGCCACCATGGACCAACAAAATTTTGGTCTCATGAAGACCATATAGCTCAGAGGATGTTGAATGGCTATATAACGGTCATATGCCATGAAGGCTAACAGGACATCTTCAGCACCTCCAATTGTCAGTATTGAAAATATCTGAAATCCACAACCTGAAAAAGAGATGATGCTCTGTCCATGCAAGTAATCCACAAATGTTTTGGGGGAAACAATAGTTGTAAAGAGCAGATCCATAAGTGAGAGCTGGCTGAGCAAGAAGTACATAGGTACATGGAGCCGCTTGTCCAAAGCAATCAACAGGAGCAGGAGGCCATTGCTGGTCACAGCCACCAGGTAGAGGAATGTGATTGTGGCACAAACCAGTCCAGGATACTTACTGAACTGGAGAATACCAATGAGGAAGAAACTGTTCTCCAATGTGTTGTTCCAGAGTTCCATTGCACAGGTACTTTTTTTCCCAGATCAAAACAGAGAGATGAGTAAAAAGACCCAATAAATCAAAGAATGCTATAAATGTATGATGTTACAGGTCACTAAAAGTCAGTAGGTGGTAAGTCAATAAGGCGAGAACCTTCCCATTGGGAACTGGACTCATGGCAACAATTATTGAGTTTACTTTCTGATAAAGGTACTTCCTCTCTAACAGTTGACAAAGATGACCATCAAATTGAGCCAAATAAAAAGTGATAAATTACTTTAAAATAAGTGCATACATATAAACATCTCAACAGAACTATTTTAGAGTATAAACCCATATAAAATCTATTAAACTATTTGGAGTAATTTGATGGGATAATTATTTTAGATTTTCTTCATAATTTTATTTTTTTCTTGGATTTTCAAAGTCTTGCTTGCATTTGTAAGTTTTGTTGTTTTCTGCCTAAAGATATTTGATTTATAGGGATAATACACACACACACACACACACACACACACACACATAATGAAGGTCAAGTGGGCAGAGATATTAGGACGAATTTTGAAGAGTAGACACAATTAGGATTCTATTTATTTCTGTCCTATAAATTTATAAATTTATGTTTGTGTGTTGCATCCCTTTTCTTTTGTTTTTATTTTCCCCTAAAACTCAAATGGTAGGAATTTTAAGATGGAAGAGGAAGAGAGACAGTTGTGAGAGAAAGAAATATTGAAATTAAGGATCAGAAAAAAAGGACAAATGATGGCAACATCCTTTTTGCTGGTGCTGTCTGACAACTCTACTCATTCTGCTTCATGAGGAACCCATGTTTCAGAAAGGTTGAATATCCCCTGATAATAACTAGACAGGCAGCACTGAGTTCCATGCCTGGTATATGAGCATGGACCCCCAAGTTCACCTAGACTGCAAATCTATAACCTCCATATTTCCTCTAGAGCTGTTGTTTGCATTTAATGGCTTGCTAACATCTTGGGTATTTGTGGCAATTGTCCAATGAGTTCACACTAAAAATCTTCTAAAGGCTCTTTAATCCAATAATAATTGGGCAATTTTGTTCCAAATATATTTTTCTCCTTTGGCAACAAGCATGTGTATGTTTGAACTTTTATGGGTTTGTTTCTATGGTGATTCAAAACTGCTATGATTATGTTCACAACAATTTTTTCCTGCAGCAATTACCTCAAATTCAACCTCTTCAGACTAAACACAACATTTCCTTCCATTTCACTACTTGTCATCAAATTGTTTCCAAACCACCACAATGATTAAACAACTTTTAAATCCTTATTTATTTAACTAAGGACATTGTTCATATTAAATAAAATTTATAAAATGAATTTAATGTTAAGTATTGTAGATAATAGTATGAATATGAGGTCTTTCTAGACTGCTCTTAATTTTTACAGAATGTTTCATATAATTTATTTTAATTATTTTATAAACATAATTTTATATTTAAAGTTTTCAAATTACAAGTAGAATAATTTTTTTACAATTTATGCACATAATTATATAGTGTAAATTTTAATTTGGAGTTTGAGGACCAAAGTAACTGTAGTTATTGTAAGCACTTAATGAAATATTTTGGTAGCATATTAAATTACCACAATGATTTGCAACCCATTTGGTTGTTGTTGCTGTTGTTGTTGAAAGGGTTTGCAGCACAAAATACCTTGGGAACTACTGTTCTGGAGCACTGAGCATTAAATGGGCATTATTTTCTTCCCTAAAAGGGAGACTAAAAAATTCAAACTATGTGTGTTCTAGAACGTCTTTGTACTGATTGATCCTATGTCTGAGAGTTTGTGGGGAGACTTTTTAAAGCTTAGGAGAGACAAAGCAGCAGTTCTACTTAGTAAACTAAAACATTTTAATTGTACATTGCAATATTATTAAATACTGTGTTTAGTGTGTATACACACACACACACACACACATGCACGCGCATACACACAATGTTTCTATGGAGAGTCAACTCCATTGTGCAAAGTTCCCTTAATTGATGTTCAATAAAATATAGCTAGATCAAGTGAAGAAGGCAGGATTGCAGGGTAAGGTAGAAAAGTCCACCAATTTTTATTGGATGGGTCCACAGATCTACACATTTCTCGACAAAGAGTTGCTCTCCTGCCCTATTGATAGAACTAGTGTTGAAATGAAAAATGTTTCTGATTCTCTGCAAACCAAAGAAAACATTGGACTTACTAAAATCTTCTACCCATAGGTTATGTACAAATTTCAAGGTTAAGTGGCTGTCAATAACACCTCTGGGTATTTAAGTGTGCAGAATTAAGGTACAGTATTGTTATAAGAGAAACACAATCTATATCTATATCTAATTAAACAAATTGCTCTGCTTTCAGATCAGGTTCTCTTTGATTCTGTTTGCATAAAATCCAGGAGAGAATATGCTAATTTCAAATGAAAGGTAGTTGAGAAGATTGCATCATTCTATTTACAGAAAAATTGGAAAGTTCACCTTAATAAATTAAGTATTGCTCAGAAGGCCACCCCTAGCCCAATAATCCCTCAAATCAGTGTGTGTGTGTGTTTCTGTTTATATATATAATATATATACATATGCATATACATACATGTATGTGTGGTAAACAGATAGCCTCCCACAAAATTTAGTCACAAGATTTGTCTAAGAAACTTAACCCCCCCAAAGTTTAAAGGACTGGGATAGGCTAATTTTACAGTGACTTTCTGAGAGTATGGCATGTTTGTTTTCCTACCAGTACAAAATAGCAGCTAAGTAGCACATTTTATAGGTTGTACTATAATTCTGAAAGAGGTGAAAGTGCTGGGGGAATGTATATCTACTTTCAATTTTTAGTTCTAATAAAGTGTTCTTTGAAAGAATAGCAGTGGATTTATTATTCAGAAGATTGTGAAACATACTTTATCCTTTTCACCATAGGTGGTGATCAGCAGATGTGGTAAACTAAAGGTACATAACAAGGTATATATTTAGAGAAAAAGGTAATGTTTTTATTTCTTAGAAAAGAGCATTGCTTCAAGGAAAGAAAGAAAGCATCTGAGGAAGGAAAGATAAGTTCTAACCTGTACTAAGTGATTTGAGAATAGAATAGCATTCCAAAGAAGAGAAGAATCACTTAACATTTAAAACTAAATAATAAATTTTAAACTGAAAAAGGAGGGAACAGGAGGAAAGTGTTTGTGTAGATCTACTAATATGGTTGCCATAAAATGAAACTAAGTCCAATATATTAATAAGAGAAGAAAATAGGACTTATCAGGAGAAAAGAATCAAATAAGAAATCCAGCAATAAAGAAGGGCCTAAAACGTCTATGTATATTAAGCATAAAAATTGGATAATAAACTAGGCAAAATAGATCCCAACTCATGAATAAAATTTGAGTTTTTCAGTTCAATTGATATTAGGTAAGGTTAAGTATTTATGATGAACATGTTTTTGGAAGTTTACACCATATTCACAATGAACAGATGAGTTAAAAGAGGCAGGGAAAAAGCATTGCATATTAAGAAGATATATCCATATGAAGATATGTAATACATTGGGAGCTGGGGAGAGGGAATGTGGTATAGAACACCTAGGTGAGGATAATTGAAAGGAAATTAGAGGTGACATTGTTGTGGGAATATAGTTCAAATAAACTACACAGAAGGAATAATTTAGACAAAAATTTTGGGAATCAGATTACAAACATTGCATGACAGTAGGATATTAGAGTGATAGGGAACTTAAAATACCTGGACATTGGAAGAGGATGTCTGCCAAAACCAAGCAGTTGAGAAATTTATGGTTTGATTAAATGAAAATTTTTCTTCTTTAAATGGCAGAGGAATCAACAAGGATCTGACAATTGATTGACTTTGCTGGGCCTGATTTTGACTAATAATGAGGAAATAATTACCTAAGAAGAAATTATGGGTATTTTAGGGATGAATGACTACTCTATCATGAAGTTTGTGATGGAGAAGGAAAGAAATACCAAGAATACTATGATTTGTGCCACATATTTTAGGAAAGAAGGATAGGTAAGATTTAATGGCTTAATATATCAATATTAAACTGCTAGTTGGTGTAGTTGATAGACTTGTTGTTTGGAAGATCTGAGTTCAAATCTTGCAACAGACATTTAAAATTTTGGAGCCCCAGATAATTCACTTAACTTTCTTAGTCTCAGTTTCCTCATCCATAACATGGTAATGATAATAATACCTACCTCAGAGGGGTGATGAGAGGATCAAAGGAGATAATATGTTTGTATATCTACATCTATATACATAGATATAGATATGTACACATATATATAGCACTTTACAAATCATAAAGTGTCATATAAATATAAACTATGATTATGATGAGGATGATGATGATTTCAAGGACTATTGGCTTTAGTGGGATGGTAACATTGCCAAGATCAAGTACATGATCATTTTCTTTTTGTTGGCTTGAGAGGGATGGAGAAGTACATTATGTAAAATGAGTATGTTGAGGAACAAGGAGGTCAGGGTGGTTAAGAGAGTATCAATATACACATTCACATCCCCTAGTATGAGAGAAGGACCAAAAACTCAGGCAATGAACTCATTCTGGAAAGAAAGGAAGTGTTTTGGAGATTGTTTGCCAATAGCTACCAGAATTTTGATTGGGTGGTAGGTATGGTTTGAATGAACCTCAGAGGATGAGAGATTACTGAGTCAGGGAAGTAGAGGAAGTGCCTCAAAGTGGTAATAAGGAGCAAGGAGTATTACTCCACCTGGATCAGTGAGGTGAGGGAATGAATGAAAATAAAGCCAGTGTTGGAAAGGCAGGCCAGGGATTTTGTGTTATTAGGAAGGAGATGGGTCTCATTGAGAGCTAGAAGATGAAAAGAGTGGGAAAGGAAAATCTTAAAGATAAAAGCTAGTTAGTTACCTATGGAGCAGTATTCCAGAGGACACAGTAGAAGGGATGGGTAACTTGAGTGGAAAATTGGGAAGATTGGGTTGTGGTGAGTGGGAGTAAGAGATTGGACAATGGAGTACCAAAAACAGGGTTTAAATGATAATGGGTGGTTATGGTTCAGAATGGGATGGGGAGTGTGTTAATCACAAAGCAATGAGTGTAGGTAGGTTGTCAATTTCCATAGGGGATTAATTTTAGAAAGGAGTCTTCTCAAGGTCTTAGGCAGTTCAGGTGGCAAGTGCTGGGAGGTGAAGGAATGGTTTTATTCCTCTTTCTGCCAAGTCCAGAGACCTGGCTGGAGAAATGATGAAATATTCTCTCTTTCATGGTTTCATGGTTTCTAACCTATTGTTTTGCTGCCAATTTGATTGATATTGCTCTAACTTGAATACCAGTAGGAGTTACTTACTAGGAGCTAGTAAGTAACATGGGAAGAGGGAACCCTACTCACTACCTGTGTACCCTAGAGCAAGTTGATTATCTTCTATAGTCCTGAGTGTCTTCATCATTAAATTGAGGGTTTTTGGTTAGTTGTGCTGTAAATCTATGATCCTAATGATTAAGGAATGGATTTATTCTGAGAGACCTCACATACCTATACAAACCTCATTTGAGAATATATTCAGTTCCAAGGAGAAAAGGAATTTATATATGAAAATCAGATGTGTATTTTTGCCTTCTCCTGCCCCTCTACACCTCACCACAGGAATAACTAGTCAGAAGAGGGGAAGAAAAGGAAACATTTCTGGAAACAGAAATGTCCTAGAACTTGTTTCTAACCTCCAATTTGGAGTGGGAGAGTGATGGTAGTTTGGAGCATGGGGAGATTAGGAAAATGACTTTTTAGAGACTGGGATATATATAAAGGGAGTATAGTATTATACATATAGCCCTAGAGTATGTGCCAAAGACCATCTGGGGGACTTCAGAAACCATCATAGACTCTTATATTTGGGCTGTGGCCAAAATAGAAAACCACTAATATCAATAGTGGGCCAATTGTGACTTCTACACATAATCAGGAAAAAGCAAAGTCTTGGAGCAAGTGACAACCTGCAGTCCAAGTAGAAGCTAAAGATAGAATGCTGAGGCCTCCTGAGGTATTATCCAGTTTGTAGTAACATTTTGCAGAAGGTTTGAGAAAATTAAGATTAAAAAAACCTTTCTTTAATTTCTTTCCTCATCTTTTTTTTCTGTGCAAACTTCACTCTTGTTCAGTTTATTGGCCAAAATTGGACCTACCTATTGCACAACGACAACAGGTTTCTCTTAGGAGAAATTATAACTACAAGACCCTAAATATCTAATGTAAATTGTGAGATATAAGAAGACAATCTCTTGGACATGCTTTTGACCATGAGTTAACACCATAAGCTGTCTTGGGGACAAGCAGCGACCAGAGAATTTCTATGGACATAGGGCTCTGTGTGGGTACTGAGTTGGAGAAACTGTTTTCCAAAAGTAAAAATTATTAAATGTTCCAATTTGGCTATTGTGGGAGGATGTGGTGTGAATGGTTTTGGTAGACTTTGGTGAAGTACAGTCCAAGGGGTTGGTTACATCAGGAAACACTGTTGTAGAGGTCAGAAACTTAGATACTCTAAAGAGATATGGGTTCTAACATCAGATTTGAATGTAACTCCCTGGGTGACTCTGGACCAATTCATGCCCCTCACTGGTACTCCCTTTTCTTCTCTTTAATAGGACTATGCCTTGCTGGGAAAATTTGTGGGTAAAGGAAAAAGGATATATACACAGGTATAAATGGCTTCTTCATTATGAGGACCCTGTGCTATCATTCTTTCCTTAACTTGGAACAGAAAGTTTTAGATCCTATTTCCTTTCTGCCCCACTCCCCTCCATTTCCTCTCCCTAAAGCAAATGGCAGAATCAGATCCTGTGTGACTCTCTGAGGCAGAACACATGGTTCCTCACTTACCTCTCATGGAGAAAGTGGGTCAGTCCTTAACTCCACTGGGTCTTCTATGGTTAACTGAAAGCCTGAAATGATTAAATGGAAAACTGTGAGGAAAAAATTATATTTTTCTACACTGATGAATATGGGATGGGATTCCTGTGATGAGATGGTTAGGAGTGCATCCATTTTTGGTAATTTTTGGCTTCTCTGATGATTTCACTGGGCAGTTATGGTCACAGCACAGGAATAATACTAAGGTATCACGCACCCATTACCTTTCTCTGTCTTCCATATGGCAGGAAAAAGAAGAAGTTGCTTATCAAGAAGTTGCTTATATTACCCAATTTTCCCTGAACTAGGCCCTCTGGGTCAGCAGTGGAAAACAAACAGAAATCAATAACTCAAGGAGCTCAGAATTTGCCAGGGTTTGAGAGGAAAATGACATAGAGTGGCAAGAACAGTAGGAGATATGAAAAAAGTGTTAAAGAAGAATCTTTCAATATTTAGGTTTTATTGGCTTCTAGGAAGAATGAAAAGAGTAAGAGCTGTATTCCTAAGGGATTAGTTCTGCTGTCCCATCAGATGCCTCCTCTTCAGATTGGATCTGTGCTTCAGCTCAGTTCAGATGGTATTCTTTGATTGCCTGAGATGACATCATCATGGACCTGCTGTTCCAGGGTCAGGGGTTTTAATGGGTCCCAGAGAGGACATTTCTTGACCTGATTCCCCTGACTCCTTTACCTGCTAAGCAAGGGAACAACTCTGGTGTGTCCTGAGGCTCTTCTTAAAAATTGTATTCTGGGCTCTTCTCCAAATATGGTTCATGGAATTGAGTGCGGTTTATTTAAAAATATATTTTCACTTTTTTCATCTTAAACTTGCATTCTTTGTCTGCTTTACAAATTGATCACTAGTCTCTGCCATGCTTTTTAATCTCCTTTCATTTCTCTCTCTACATATGGACTTGTTTTCATTTGTTAATACATGAAACCTTAATAGGAGAGTAAACCTGAAACAGTTGGTAGAATGCTGGTTTTGGAGTGAGAAAAACCTGGGTTCTGGTCCCTTCCTAATACATGTTGACTAAGTGATCCTAAGAAAGGCATGTAATTTCTTAGTGTCTCTAGTTCCTCTCCAACACTAGAAATTGTGGAATGGGTACTGATCTGCACTGGTAGATTAGTTTTTTTTTTGTTAGATCATTTTACTAGTAAAGTGAAAATTCACATCCATTCTCCCCTCACAAAAGAGACCCTCTCTTAAAACACATTATGTTGTGGTAAATATCCTAGTTTATTGGTATTTATAATGCTGTCTGTGATATGTATGTGCGTGCATACTTGCATTCTGATGATGTTCAAGTATAACTTGTGTAATTTTGAAGGGACTGCAAAATCTTTCATCAAGAGGCAAAATGGTTATTATATTTGAAACATATTAATTTTTTTTCTGGACAGTGCTCTTACCCCTTTTGCCTTCTCTAACTTTATTTCCATCCTGAAGGCATAAAAGAAATGTAAATTGTAGAGCTTCTATAGACTAAGGAGATTAATGTAAATTGAGTTGCTGGAAAATAATTTGAAGTTGCAAGGTTTTGCCTGACTATTGGCCAAGAAGTGAGTATTGTTCATAGAGGAGTCAGGGTTAGTATCACCACCTTCTACGTGGTGAGAATGTTCCCTTTTTTTCTTATGATCTAGAAACTGAGAGAATTTGATAAACTTCCTCTGAAAATGGTCAAAATGATATAGAGAGCAGATTTTAAAAAGAATGATTATAGCTACCTGGAAGCTGATATTTCAAACTTCTTTAGGAGATTCTAAAGAATAGCCACTGGGAATTTTAATGACACATTTTTTTTAAATTTTTATTCAATCTTGGAACAGTTCTCTAATCTATAATGTCAGTGAACAACTATTTTTGGAAGAAGGGAGAAATTGGGGGCTTGCATAAATCTGAAAAGAAAGTTATCTTAACAAGAATGAAGTTAACTTGAGCCAAATAAATTATAGTCTATATTTCTGATGCTAGATTAATAGCCTCACAAAGAGGCTAGGTTGCTGCTTTTGCAAAGTTCTTATAGGCCCTTTTGGGAAAGAAGAAAGCGGAACTGTTTGAGGTAAGAATGCCACCTGGTGTTTTGCATACTGAATAGCTATCCCAGTCCCATTCCTAGAAATACATATGTAGGGCTTGTTCATTTTTTATTTACTTCTTGCTTTCCAGAGCTTATTTAAGTGAAATGCTGCTGTAGAAATGAGAACATGTGTACCTAGCAGATACATCTATGCATACTTACATGTGTGTTTGTGTATGTTCATGATGGCTGCAATTAGTTCTTTGAGTGATAGGAATCTTGCACTACAGGTAAAAAGAAAAAACAAAAACAAAGATTGGATCCATCAATTAGGTAATTTACATTTATCAGTTCTACTGCCACAGAGGGAGGCAATGTGATACAGCAGAAAAAGCCCTGGATTTGGAGTAAGAAGACATTGATTCAAAAACCAGCTCTACTAACTGCTGCTTTGTCCATTGTTTTGGAAGAGGACCACTGACATCATGGTGTAATGTCTTGACTTGCCTGTGAATTGGATTTACGTGAAGCAGAATTGCAAAAAGTAATCACCCTCACTCTCTCTTCGAGAGTCATCAAATTCCAATTGCAAGACAAAAGTCAGGATAACTGGTGATGGCCTGGGATGTAGTGGATGACTTTAGTGTTTTTGATATCTGACAAAGCTCTAATCATTCCACAGCACCTGTTTTAGTGCTTTCATGGCTGTTGTAATAAATTGTCCTCATCCATTCATTCTGATAGGGGAAGTCTTCACATGCTTGGGATAGACACCGCCCTGCCAAATTCACCAATGGGTTTGAGAGCCATCAGTTATCCTCAACCTGGTTTAGCCTGTCTGCTGAGATGCTTTACCAGGGTTAGGTTGCTGCTCATGTTACAGCTTCTTGGAGCCACAGATGAGAGTTGAGTGTCAGGTAGACAACAAAGGTAGATGAGCAGCCCTCACACTAGAGGTACGAGTCTACATTTGTACTACATGAATGATATTCAACAGGCCAGTTAAACTTTCTGGGCCTCAGTTTCCTCATCTGTAAAATGAGGGATACCAGAAGACTTCTATCATCCTTTTCAATTCTAAATCTATGATACTTTGAGCTTTAGTATTCAACTTTTTTGGGGGGGAGGTAGGGCATGAGTTATTAAGATATGCAGGTATATACGAAATAGCACATGAGTTACATTGAAAATACCTGAATTCTAATTTCTGACATTTGCTACTTTTGTGACCTTGTCAAAGTCACTTCACCTTTCATCTTCTTTCAAAAAAGTTTTATTTATTTTATTTTTTAATTTATTGAATAAAACAAGTATTTCCATAGCATAGTATAAGAATAAAAATTGTTCATGAAACTACAAATTTATTATGTATATAATAATATATGTAATATATAATATATAATGAATATATAATATAATTATATATAATATATAATAATAAACACATATTTAAATATATACTAAATATATAATAAAGTTATCATATAAATTTGTTTTTTTCTTCCCTCCCTTCCATCCGATGGGCTACCGTTAGACACAAATACATGTATATAGAGGTAGAAAGCATTCTATACACACTTCTATTTATTAGTTCTTTGTCTGGGTTCAGATAATGTCTTCCTTCATATGTCCTTTGTAGTTAATTTGGGTATTTATAATAGTCAAAATGACATTTGCTCACAGTCATTCTTAAAACAGCATTACTAGTACTGTATACAGTGTTCTCTTGGTTTTGCTTATTTTTCACCTCATTATTTCACGCAAGTCTTTCATTGTTATTCTAAGATCCTGGAACTCACCATTTTTTTTTTTGGTGAGGCAACTGGGGTTAAGTGAATTTCCCAGGGTCACACAGCTAGGAAGTGTCAAGTGTCTGAGGACAGATTTGAACTCAGGTCCTCCTGAGCCAGTGCTCTATCCACTGTACCACCCAGCTGACCCAAGGTGACTATTTCTTATAGCACCATTATATTCTACCTTTTTTAGACTCAAGTTCCTCATCTCTGAAATAGGGATGATAATACTTCTGTTAAATACTTTAGTCATTTTAGAATCTGTCACTTCATTGCTGTTTCATTGCTGTGTTCCCTCCAATATGGAAATTTAAACCCATCTGTAACTTCATAAAATATTTTTAGAATGGCTATGGTTTAAAAATTCATTGCCTTGCAACCAACCTGGTGTTAAGATTCTCTTAATCTACCTTGGTGTTCAGATGACAAGCATACAGTAAACCATAAAGACCATACTCAAAGGCTTTGTAGTTTAAAGAGACCTGACAGAACTTATGTCTTCCTGTAATAATCAGGATCACTTTCATGCAAAAATAAGCCATTGAAGGATATTAATGGAATGAATATAACAATTATCATTATGTAATCAGTACCTTGTATTAACTTTGGGTATTTGTCCCTAGATTTGTGTTTATATTTGCTTAAATTTGTTTTCTGAATTTCATTTTCCAATTTATAAAAGCATAAAAGAATGATTCACTTAAAGTGGCAAATCAGGATACAAAGCAGGAAAGTATGCAGCACTCATTTTCCAAAGTCATCTACCTTTTATAACCTTTATGAAAAATCATTGATTATGATCCAGTCCTTGTCTTGGACATCTGCTATTAATCCAAGGTCCAAAAGTAAGAGAGCTAGAAAAAGTAGTTTAATTACCTAATCCTCAGATGACCACAAAAATCCTGCAGCTGTACATCTGACTCACTGATGCTTCTCACCATAAGCATGACTTAATCTTCAGCCTGCCTATACGACATCTGGGTAAAAAGGGGTATCTTCTCTATGAGCTGGCAGGGCTTGACTATATCACACTGTAGTTGGTTATACCTATCTAGAGAGAAGCTTGAGGTAGAAGGGGATACCAAAAAGGAAAAAAGTACTCACCCCCTCCTCTGTCACCCAGCTTGGGAATGTAGGTATTTTGGGCTATGTCCAGCCATACCTATTTTCTTCTAACAAAAGAATTTCTACTCTCTAGTCACTGTCCTAAACCACACCCTTGTAGAAAGATTCTTCCACTTCTATGTGATGGGTATTTGGCAGGGACAAATGAGGTCACATGTCTTATCACAGGAAGCAAAATGGAACTCTCACTTGTGTTTTAAGCCTGTAGTAAAAGGCAGGAATTAAAAATAAGGAAAATAGGGGTAGCTAGGTGGCACAGTGGAAGGAACACCAGCCCTGAAGTCAGGAGGACCTGAGTTCAAATCCGGCCTCAGACCAAGCACTTGACACTTACTAGCTGTGTGACCCTGGCAAATCACTTAACCCCAATTGCCTAAAAAAGAAAAAGAAAGAAAAAAAAGCTTACATTAAAAAAAATAAAAATAAGGAAAATAACAACAACAGTAATAATAATAGCAACTAATTCTTATATAGTGCCTACCATGTACCAGGCACTGTGCTAAATGTTTTATAATTATTTAGTTCTGGCTTTATGGAAGTTTATTCAAAAACTAATAAATAAAATTAATATGATTTCCTTTTGCAATTTGACTTAGCCCCCAGTCAGGAGAAAATCTAATACTTTTGAACCAGGGTTCAAAACCTAGTACTTGCTGTATCCCTGCATATCAGTATCTCAGCATTGATCTTCTCCTAATCTCATATCCCCATGGTTCACAAATAATGCAGTACACAGATCAAAGCCATTGGGTTTATCTTACAAGCAAAATTCAAATTATTTAAACAAAACTTAGAAAAGGAGTGGCCTTATACAACAAAATAAGCTTTAGAAATACCTTTCGCCCTACTTTGTCAAAGAGGAGGGAGGAGGGAAAGAATCTCATACCTATTTTCCAAAACTGAAAGTTAGTCACCACCTATCCAATTATATGTATTGAAAGTGGTAACAACTGCAATGTTCAGCATTCTGACCTACACGCTGTTCTATGTGGAGCCCACGGATGCCTCGTGTAGGGGCCTTACATGTTATTGCATCTCAGAACTCCAGAGGTACCTCAACACTCAACTTTCCAGTCTCTAGTTTCCTGTTTTAGTGTTCATACCATTTCCTTGCTTGCTCAAAATGCATACTGTACCACTGTTTTTTACTTCAACTAACAATTCCTGATGCTTTACCTACTCTATTCAAAAAGTCCTGGTTCTGAGGAAATGCACCCCACGGCTGTCTCTCCCAATCTTACTCCTGGCTCAGAGCTTAGAAAGTAGTCTCAGGTTCTTCTAAGGAGCAAAAAGAAAACTGCTGTCTGTCCAAAACTCTATCTTTCTGACTTCCATACAGCCAGGCTCTAAATATTTCTCCCAGACTATAGAGTTCTATCACATGAGGTCTTAAGTCTATCATTGGCAGAAGTGATAAAAATAATTCCCTGCATTGGCTCAGTACTATTTCTTCTGTTAAAATAAATTTTTTTCTGATGTCTTATTTTTTATTAAACTTATTTATTATTAACCCTATTTATTATTAACCCTGCCCTAGGGCAGGTGTTAGGAAGTAAGAACCTATCTTCCTGCTTACATATAAAATAAGGGAATTCTAGAAAATGCCTTTCAAAGTCCTATATTCCCTTTCAGCTCCAAATCTGTGATCTTCTGATTCTGACTCCAAATTCTGCCTTATTCCTCTATAAAAACCTGTCTCACAACAACAAATTGTTGTTGCTGTTATGTAAATGGGATTAGTTTGCCTGATTCTTAGCTCAGATTCCTCAATTTGATCTCTATGCTCAAACCATTGCCATTTGAAGGTTCTGTGCTGCTCTTCATACTGTTTGCCATTATAAGTGATGGCAGGGGAGCCAAGATGGCAGAGTAAGAGGTGAGTCTCTCTTACCCTCCCTTATTAACCCCTGAAAGCCCAGAAAATATCACCCCAGGAAAATCCCTGGAACAGCTGAACCAGAAGAAAGATGAGGTGCAGCAGTCCAGTAGCCCAGGTAGCTTGAGGGATTAACAGGAAAAGCCCCCCTTACCCTGGGAGAAGGGGAGCAGTACAGAATGGGAGGAGTCCCAACAAGCTAGCAGAAAGCCCCACCTCAGCATACCAGGAGGAAATCCTGAAGCCCAGGTGGTGCAGCAGGCAAACACCAACACCTGGACCCCAACTGCCTCATTGAGGGCAGGGAACCAGGAGAAACCAGCTTGGAAAACCTCCAGGTGCCTTGGCATTCTATAACAACTGGTTCTCCCAGTGCCTCAGCAAAACTAAGAGAAGTAGCCACTCCAAGGGGCCCCAGGCAGATAAACACCCTACAACATCCATTTGAAAGGAGCTGAAGAAAGTGAAAGGAAGGAAAAGCCCAGGTGAGCAGGAAATCTCCTGGAGCTACAATACCTAATCCTATCCCTAGAGTTCCAGTGTTGCTGATTCCAGCCCCAACACCAGTTAAGCTGCCAGAACCCTACAGCCGCCAACTGCCAACATCGGAGGCCATATCACAGAAAGCCAGAGACCAGACCTTAGGATCCCAACACAAGAAACTTGGATCAGTGCCCTGTGCTCCCCAGCAGGAGAGCTCAATCTCTTTAAAGGCCAGGAAATAAGCAAACACCATGAGCAAAAAGAAACCTACCATAGATTCTTATTATGGGAAGAGTGAAGATCAAGGCAGAAATTCTGAAGAGAACAACAATGTCAACAAACCCACATCTGGAATCTCAAAAGAGAATATGAACTGGTCTGAAGCCCAAAAAGCCTTCTTAGAGGAGCTCAAGAAGGATTTTAAAAGCCAAATGAGAGAGGTAGAAGAAAAAATGGGAAAAGAAATGAGAGGTATGCAAGAGAGAGTCAATAGCTTGGAAAAGGAAGGACAATAGTTAACTGTAGAAAACAAGTCCTTAAAAGATACAATTGGCCAACTGGAAAAAAAAGTGCACTGAAGAAAACAAGTCCCTAAAAAATACAATTGGCCAAATGGGGAAGGAGATACAAAATCTAATAGAAGAAAACAATTTGTCCAAAATTAGAATTGGGCAAATGGAAGCTAATGACTCTATGAGAGAGCAAGAATCAGTCAAACAAAAACAAAAGAATGAAAAAATAGATGAAAATATAAAATACCTCATTGGTAAAACACAAGACCTGGAAAATCAATGCAGGAGAGACAATTTCAAAATTATTAGTCTACCTGAAAATCATGATGAAAAAAAGAGCCTGGACAGTATCTTTCAGGAAATCATAAAGGAAAACTGCCCTGAGGTCTGAGAACCAGAGATTAGAATAACTGTAGAAAGAATCCACCCATCACCTCCTGAAAGAGACCCCAAACTGAAAACACCAAGGAATTTAGTGGCCAAATTCCAAAATTACCAGGTCTAAGAGTAAATACTGCAAGCAGCCAAAAAGAAACAATTTAAATATCATAGAACCATAGTCAGGATTACACAGGATCTTGCAGCTTCTACATTAAAACACAGTAGGGCATGGAGCATGATAACGCAAAGGATCTTGGGTTACCCAGTGAAAATGAGCATGATCTTTCATGGGAGGAGATGGATATGAAATAGAGGTCTTCCATACCTTCCTGATAAAAAGACCAGAACTCCACAGAAAATTTGATCTTCAAATACAAGACTCAAGAGAGACATAAAAAGGTAAATGGGACAGAAAGAAACAACATGTTATTAATAAGGGTGAGCTGTTTACATCCCTACAAGAGAAGATGACACTTGTAACTCTTGAGAACTGTATTGTTATTACACCATGTTAAATTGACTTGGATGTAATGATGACAAAAATTTAATCAAGTGAGTTAAATGGATCCAATAAATCCAAGATTTCTGACTAAGAATTTGTACTGAGAGAAAAGGTAAGGAGGAGGTAGACCAAGGGTAAATTAAATCACAAGAAAAGGCACAAAAACCTATTAGAGCAGAGGTAAAGAAGAGAGGGAGATGAGCATTGTTTGAACCTTACTCTCATCAGATTTGACTCAAGGAGGGAAGAAAATAGTCAGTTAGGTATAGAAATCTAACATGCCATAAAGGCAATAGGAGGGGAAAGGGGAATGAAAAGGGAGCGAGGATAAGGAGAAGAAAAGAGAGGAAGCTAATAGAAGGGAGGTGAGACTGAGGGAGGCGGTGATCAAAAGCAAAACATTAGTGAGGAGGGAAAAGGAGAAAGAAGAAAGAAAAGCATAAACGGGGAAAAGAATGGAGAGAAAAACACAGATAGTAATCATAACTGTGAATGTGATATATGAATGTAATGGAATAATATTGTGCTATAAGAAATGATGAACAGGCAGATTTTAGAAAAACCTGGAAAGACTTGTATGGTTTGATGCTGAGTGAAGTGAGTAGAACCAGTAGAACATTGTACACAGTAACAGCCATGTTGTACAATGACTAATATTGATAGACTTAACAATTCTCAGCAATATAAGGATCTAAGATATCTCCAAAGGCCTCATGATGGAAAATGCTATCCACAAAGAAAAAAGAAATAATGGAGTTTGAATGCTGATCTAATCATACTATTTGCTATTTTTTTTCTTCTGTTGTGTTTTGTTTCCTCTTTCTGGTGGTTCCTCCTATTAATTCTACTTCTTACTTACAACATCACTAATGTGAAGAAATGTTTAATAGGAATGTGTATGTATAGCTTATATCAGATTGTACACAATCTTGAGGAGGGAGGTAAGGAGGAAAGGGGAGAAAAATATAAAACTCAAAAGCTTATAGAAGTGATTGTTGATAAATCAAAATAAATTAATAAAAAAAGAAACAGTAAAAAAATAATAATACCAAAAAAAATAAGTGATGGCCCTTTTCTCTATCACAAGACCTCTTGAGATCTAGGGTTCAGCCAGGATAAGCTGAGGAACAAACAAATATATCAAAGTTCCTAGAAAAATGCTTAAGACCTTCTCAAAGATTTTCCAACAGTTAGCAAGAGAAGAGGTGGTGACACCTGGCCAAAAAAATAAAACATGCCCTTGGGGATGCATTAAAGTCCTAGATGCTGGACAAGTCAATCCATAGTGATGTTAACTCAGCTGAGGGAATATTTTCCTCTAGGCCAAGCTGAGTCACAGATCCAAGCTGGATCCAAGCTGAAGGAACAGAGCAGACAACTCCCCAGGTATAAGTCACTGGCTCACTCCTTCCCAGAGGACCATGAGATTGGGTATTGAAGATTCTCCATGAGCCTTCTCTATCAGTTCATCTATTCTCCTCTCCACTCTGGCTTTCCTCTAACCCTTGCCATTTTCAGAGCTTTTAAACTCAAGAATCTAAGTTTTATTCTCACTGCCTGAGTGGAAGGACTGGGTCAAATGGAACAAAGCTAGAGAAACTAGCTTAGTTCCCTCATGACAGATATGGAATAAAGCATAAAAGGGGTGGGGGGAAGGGCACCATTGCTACCTAGGATCATTCCTGGAGGTAAGAAGGGACTCAGAGTCCACAGCTTCCTATATATGTCCACTGTAGTAATCAGCCAAATTACACCTGAATGATGAATGTGTCCCTGATTGTCAGATCCTAAAAATCCCATCTCCCACTCATCATTGGTGGAAAATAAACTGTTTTCCTCTTAGGTATCTGTTTGACATTCTCAAGGTTTGAACTAACAACAAAGCAGCTTGTATAGTTGGGGACTAACCTTGTTTCTCCATCAGAGGTAAGTGAAGGGCTCCGTATTAGGCTTAAAAGAGCTATGGGGAATAATCTCTCTCTCTCTCTCTCTCTGTCTCTCTCTGTCTCTCTGTCTCTCTGTCTCTCTCTGTCTCTGTCTCTCTCTCTCTCTCTCTCTGTGGGGGGGAGGGGTGTTATGGTAAGGAAATGAGAGGATGGGGTAGAGATAGACGGGAGGGATAAGAATCCAAAATTGAATATTTGTCTCAAATTAAGGAAAGGACTGCTTTTTAAAAAGGCAATTCATAATAAGTAGTCAATTACACAGAGCACCTATAATTTTCTTGAGGGCAAGAAGGGTTTTATTTTGTTTGTTTTCTAGTCATTAGCACAATGCCTGCAATGTTGAATGCATTTAATACATGCTTATTGGTTGATTAATATAAAAATTATTCAGTATAATTCATACCTCAATTAATGAGAAGAAAACTTAGGCAAAGGAGAGGACACAAATTATTCATTGGTCAGATTGGATAGAGCTAGGAGCAGAGGTAAGTCCTCCTAACCCTGCCATGACTCTTGGATGCTTCCTTTTTTTCTATTTTAGTGAGCCATATGCTCTCATATGCTCTCATGAGCCATATACCTCACCTTAACTTAGGTCACTAGGTGGCTTAGCATAATTGATGAAAATATGTTGCTTAGGATGAGTACATGATCCTTACAGATGTCTGAAAATCTGTTCTTAGCTTGCTGGTCTCCTACTAAGCTTTAGTTTTTCTCTAATGATGAAAATTAGATCCAAGAAAGAGTCTTCTGAGATATAATGCTATCCTTGCTGTATTATAAACTCCTTACCCATTTAATTCATCATGACAGACTTTTAACTTTAGTAGAACCTGATATCTGTGTGCATTACTTAAATCTGTTGTAGAATAATGAAATGGTCAAATGTAAGCCAAAAAGATGGAGTTACATAAAGTCCTCTTGCTTTATCCTTTCGAAAACAGTGTTTCCTCAGTATTGTTACTGTCTGTGTGGTGAACCAAGAGCATACACATCTCTATCTGTCACTTCTACCTGGACTTCAGGTGTAAAGACCCCTCATTTTGTGTCTTATTTCTGATTATGTGAATAAAACTTACGGTGCGTCCCCATTCAGGCCGTATATAGAAAGTGAGTGTCAGAGAAAAGCTTTTCTAATCAGGAAAAGAGGGGCAGCTAGGTGGCGCATTGCATAGAGCACTGGTCCTGGAGACAGGAAGACCTGAGTTCAAATTCGAACTCAGACACATAATACTTACTAACTGTGTGACTCTGGGCAAGTCACTTAACCCCAAGTGCCTCAAAAAAAAAAATCAGCAAAAGGCTACCTCCTTAATCTCCCTGCCCTCCAGATGCTCATTGCTACGTGCCTGGGGTTAGGAACAAAGAAACAAAGCCGAAAGGAACCTTTGCTGTTGTTGTTCAGCAGTGTCTGACTTCTTGTGACCCCCTCATGGGATTTTCTCAACAAAGATATTGGAATGCTTTGGCATTTTCTTCTCCAGTGGACTAAAGCAAACAGATATTAGGTGACTTGCCCAGGGTCACACAGCTAGTGCGGGTCTGAGGTCAGATTTGAACTCATCCTCCTAACTTCAGGCCCTGTACTCTATCATTGAGCCTCCTAGAAATCATCTACTCCAACCCTTTCATTTTGCAGATGAAGAAAGTGAGATCCAGGGAATTTAAGGGGCAAGTGTCAGATATGGAATTTGAACCCAAATCCTCTTACTCCAGAGATAATGATCTTTCCACTCTATCATGATGACTATATCATGTCCTGGGACAAGTTTCAGAACAGTCACAGATAGAGGGTATAAAAAGTATTGGCTTTATGGACCTTATACTATATCTGCGCTGGTTGGGATGATGTCCCTTCTTCCAGAAATGATAGTTCTAATGACCTACGCTCCTGTTTTTTTAAACATTGTGGCTTCTATTTGAGGGAAATGACATATAAAATACCATTTCCCATTGTCTCCCTTTACCATAGAATCTAGTGTGTTACTTATTGAGGACTTATGCTCCATATAGCCTTGAAAAATAATTTCATTTTCAAAGTCTATTATTATAAGATTTCATCCCATAATAGGATTACTTATTCTTGTTAACCTAATAACTTGCAGATGCTTAAACACATCTCCAAACTTAAGTAACATTCATCCATTTAGCAACACAATAAGTCAGTAAACTACACAAACCAAGTGCTACAGTGGAGAAAAGTATTAGATTTGGAGTCCAAGGACTTGCTTTTGAATCCTGGTTCTGCCCCATCAAAAGCAGAGATTTAGAGATGGAATAGACCTTAGAGATCATTTCATTAAGCACCCTCATTTTACAGAGGAGGAAATGAGGTACAAAGAAATTTAGGTGACTTACCCATTCTTATATACATAGCAATTGTCAGGGTCATGACTTGGACTGGGGTCCTCTGTCTCCTCTGATTCCAAAATACCTCTTCACCTTCTATGTGACCTTGAGCTAATTGTTTAACCTTTCTGGGACCCAGCTTTCTCATCTGTAATATGAGTGCATTGGGTTAGATGACTTTGATTTAGCTCCTCTAAATCTCTAATCATAATAGCAAGATAAAGTAACAGTTTAAAATGAAATAGCAATAGGAGAGAACATAGCAGTAACATCCAGGCACTTATATCCTTGATATCCTTTCATTTCACTCTCACTTTTCTCTTTCTGGGTTTCTAGTCTTAACATTCATTCAAATGCATACCACCAATTATTCACCTTCAACATGCATCACTACCATTATTATCACCATCAGTGTAGAATCCAAGTATCAGGGAATTACTATTAACCCTAACTAATATCACAAGTAACAAAGTTAACTATAGGGTATATCTCAGGGTACTATTTTTGGGAAGAATAAGACAGTGATTAATTCAAACATGTCCAAAGAAGAGGGTTCAGGATAGTGGGGACTAGAGACCATGCTTTATGAGGATTAGTTGGAAATGTTTAGCTTGGAGAGAGGGATTGAGGGAACACGTGAGTAACTGTGAGGTTTCTGAAGAACAACAAGGAAGGATTAACTTTGTCCTTTTTCCATTGAACATAATGAAAACTAATGCTGGGAAGCAAAAGCTAGGGAGATTTTTGTTCAATACAAATAAAAATGGCTTAATAATTGTAACTGGAAAAGGACTGTTTCAGGAGATTATGAGTCCCCTGTCTCTGGAAATCTCAAATGTCTGGTGATATATGGAGGAAATTCTTGGCCTAGACAATGTGATGTGAAAAAAAATGGGGAAGGCAAAATTACTTTCAGTTGCCAATGGGTGGGAGATCATGGAAAGTTCTGTGGAACATTGGAGATCTAAGCTGAATATCAAGGGAAAAGTCAAACAGCTAGTCAACTGGTATTTACTAACTGCCTCTTATGTGTCAGGCACTGTGTAAAGCTCTGGGGATACAAGGAAAGATTAAAGAAAAGGAAGTGCCTGCTCACAAGGAGTTCACAGTCTAATGAGAAAGACAACCAACATGGAAATAATTATGTACAAATAATTATATACCAGATAAATTGGAGGTAATCAACAGAGGGGAGGCACTAAGTTAAAATGAAGTATTTCAACTGAAAGAGCTATGGAAGTGATGTATTCTAGCAATTGTGGGTGGCACATTTAAATTCATGAATGTGGAAGACAACAGGATGACATTAGTTTGGCTGGACTGAAATCCAGGTTGGCTATAAAGGAGAGCATATGAACAGGTGTTACACAGGGAAGTAGAAGTCAAATTGCAGATGGACTTAATCAAATTATTAGAAGTTCATATTTTATTCTATAGGCAGCAGAGAACCACCAACATTTTTTGATTGGAGGACTGATATGGTTATCCCTGCATATTGGAGAGATTATTTTGGCGGGGATAGGAATGATGGCTTGAAAAGGGAGAGAGAGTGAGGCAGTGAGACCAGCAAGAAGATTGGTAGTATAGTCCAGGACAGAGGTGATTAAGGAAAGAAGCTGGATGATGACTTCTTCACCTTCTTGCATCATTCTCAGAGACTCCTAAATTGTGAAACTTTCCTTTTAGCTTCACTAGCTCTCCCCAAATTTTCTTCTGTCCAGTTAAGGAAGGAGCCACTCTTTCTCTCCCCCTGGGATTCCCATCCTCTAGACTACATTGATCTAGCAACACTCTTTCACCAGCACCAGAAATAAATGTTGTCCTTCAGGCACTACACTATTCCCTAGGTGTGGGAACTCAATGGTGACAATTTAATTTCTCTTGCTATGTTGTTAGTTAAAGAAATGCTTTAGCTCTAATCCAAAAATTTGTGTTCTGTTTCACTGCTATCAGTCTCATAATGACTTTTTAATATTTATAATATAATTAGTGGTTAGATCTTTGAGCCATTCATTGTTTGGAATATCATTAGCTAACTACCTAAACATTTCATATGTATCTATATAACCAAATTTAATCATATAAATTATTATAGTGTGAACAACTACTATGCATTAGTCAAGAGTCACAAACATGTAAATAGACCAATTAATAAAAAAGGATCCATACAACCTGCACTCAGCCTACAATGATTAGTCCCCCTTAGCCCTTGATCTATCCATGAGTCAGCAAACCAAAACTTGAGGCCAAATCTGGCCCTTCACCGAGCTAAGAATTTATTTTTTGTGTTTAAATGCAATAAAACTTCATTTTAAAATGTAAAAACCATTCTTAGCTTGACTTAACAAAAACAAACCTGTGGGATAGATTTGGAAGACAACAAATACATGTATAATTACATCCAGAATATACGCAAAATTATTTCAAGGTAGTTAGAGAAGAGAGAAAATTCTCAACTGGGAAGATCACAAAAAGTTTCACATAGAAAACAGTATTTGAAAATAAAAAAACAAATGATGGTTTTGAAAAAATAGTGTTTATAGCAACCTGAGTTGCAAAAGGAAGAGGTGAGGAGACAGTTCAGGGAAGGGAGTTACTTAGTGGAAAGAGAGAGATAGGAAAAAAGAGAATTCTATTCAAATAATGGTGAGGCTAGTATCTCTGGATCACAGAATCTATAAAGAAGAATATTGTGTTAAAAATAATTGGAAAAATAGGAAACTGTCCAATTGTAAAGGATACCAGAGCCAAATTTAGAGTCACTAGCAAGCCACTGGTGCTTACTGGGATGGACGAGGAGTGTGACATAATCAAATCTCTATTTGTTGACTGAGTGGAAGATGGACTAAAGTAGGGGAGTACTTTAGGTAGGAGACCATATAGAAAGCTAGTATAATAGTCCACTAATGTGTGAAAAGGTCCTGAAATTGGGTGGTGGCTATATGAGTAGAGAGGAGACAGATATGAGAGATGTTATGGAAATAAAAAAATTCATCAACTAATTGTATATATGGGGTGAATGAGAGTAAAGAGCAAAACATGGCTAACCTTGGCTTTCAGAAGGATGGTAGATAATAACTAGGAAGTTCACAAGAGGTAGACTTGGGGAAAATGATAAAGAGGTTACTTTTGGAAATGTTGACTTTGAGACATCTATGGGATATTCAATTTGAAATGTTCAAAAAGAAAGCCTTGGCTTGGAACTGGAGCAGAAGGGAGACTGAGGCTTGATCTGAAAGCCAAAGATGGTACTTGCCTCTATAAGGGATGATAAGACAATCTTTGAAAAGAGGAAAAAGTCCAGGGAAGAACTGTAAGTACACTCACAATTAGGAGGTGTGAAATGAATGATGATTTATCATAGAAGACTAAAAAGTCCTAGTCATACTAGGACTAGTAAGAGAACCAAAAGAGAGCAATGTCATAAAAATCACAAGAGGAGAGATTATCTGGGAGGAGAGTGTAGTCAACAGTGTAAAGGAGAGGACTAAGAAAGAGGCCACTAGACTTTGATAACTTTGCAGACAGCTATTTCAGCTAAGTGACAAGGGCAGAAATCATATTGCAGAGAGTTTAGAAAGAGTCAGAGGAGAGAAAGTTGAGGCACTGAGTGTAGATAATTTATTCAATGATTTCAGCTGAGAAATAGAGGAGAGATATAGGTCTATAGCTAGGAAAGATACTAGGATTTAGTAAGGTTTTTTGTTTTTAGGAATAAGAAAATGAGGTCATGTATTCTTAAATAAGAAAGAAATATAATGGACACAGAAAATTTAAAAAAAAAAGATAGACCCCTTTTTTTCTATGTACATGAAGTCAGGGTTCTGGAAAGTATATCAAAAACTTGTAACAAAGCTACACTCAGAAAAGCTTCCATTTTTATATTCCACATCTATCAAACTCTCTTAAAGTGGTCAATTATGAGAAGATCAGCATATTGTAAGCACATCAGCTCTATTATCTGAGTGGAAGCAGAATAATAAGGCTAGCTCAGCGTTATCTCTGAGACAGGTGTCTGGGTACAATAGGGAATTTGTCAACTCACTGACTTTAAAGTAAGAAACTTTCAATGTATTCTAGCATCAGAGATTTAGAATACTCCTGAATCATTTGGGATACAGATCCACTGGGCCTCTGGTTACAGGAAATTGAGGAATCTGTGAAATGGAACTCAGGAACATGAACTTGATAAACAGTATTTTCCTCATTGGAATTCTCCAGGATAGTAGATTCCATGAACTCGTCTGTGTCATGATCATATTTCTTTATCTGGTGGCCATGGCCAGTAATGGTCTCCTCCTGTTGTTGACTGCCAAGGACAACCAGCTGCCTGGGCCCATGTACTTCATGCTCAGCCAGCTCTCACTTCTGGATCTGCTCTTCACATCAGTTGTTACCCCCAAAACATTGGTAGATTAACTGGGTGGACAAAACACCATCTCCTTTACAGGCTGTGGGCTTCAGATGTTTCTGGCACTGACGCTTGGGAGTGCAGATGATATTCTGTTAGCTTTCATGGCATATGACCGCTATGTGGCCATTCAACATCCCTTGAACTATATGGTAATTATAAGACCAAAGGTTTGCTGGTCCATGCTAGCTACATCTTGGCTTTTGGCATCTCTGAGTGCCCTTGGACACACCATCTACACCATGCACTTCCCTTTCTGTAGAAACCAAGAGATTCACCACCTGCTCTGTGAGATCTCTCCACTTCTGAAGCTGGCATGTGCTGACACTTCACAGTACAAGTTCATTTTGTACACAATGGATGTGACCTTCCTCCTGATCCCCTTCTCTGCCATCTTCACCTCCTATACCTTAGTCTTATCTGCTGTGTTCCACATGCTCTCAGCACAAGGAAGACAGAAAGCTCTCTTTACCTGCTCATCCCACCTGACAGTTGTTGGGCTGTACTATGGAGCTGCCATGGTCATGTATGTCCTGCCCAGTGCCTACCACAGCACTCAGCAAGACAATATTGTCTCTTTCTTCTACACCATTGTCATTCCAGCCCTGAATCCCCTAATCTACAGCTTGAGGAACAAAGATGTGCTGGGGGCCCTGAAGAAGGTTATAGGGAAAGGCCCCCAGAACAGAAATTTTAGTACCTGAGAAACCTAAAGAAGACTTTGTTCTAAAGTTCTATATAGAATTTTGTTATTATTGTTTTTTAATTAAAAACTACTGTTTTTAATTCAATAATGTATGTTCTTGACACTTTGCCACAGCATTAAATTTGTATATTTATTTAGATGTTACTTTCATTCATTTTTGGTGCTTGGTAGCTTAATTCCCAGTCTACTGACCTCTCATCAAGACCATGGAGCTCTGTATCCAGTTGGCTGCCAGCCCTTGAGTATGTGGTTTCTCCATTGCTGTAATCAAGGTCGATTGCATCTTACCTGTCACTTTATGTGGTAACAACGTCTTAAACTACATTTTCTGTGCCGTTTCTTCAATCTTCAAACTGACTTGAAAGAAGCATGTCATGGATTCGTGGAAGACTCCACACTATTATCTATCTGTCCTTCTTCTGAGCTATTATGCTTTTCTATGGCTTCTTTATCTCTGCTATCCCACAGATGCTGGGTAGTGTACTGTCTTTTTCACTGATGTCACCCAGTTCACTTTGTCAGTTATATACTATAAGACTATAATCTTCATATGTGTTCAGTCTCTTGTAATTTCCACTATGACAAATTTATTTCAGCCATATAATAACTAAAGTCACCAGCAACAAATTTATAAATTACCAAGTGAGTGACATTAAGCTTTTAAAATGGAAATTAATGTATCTACCTAAAAATTTATTTTCAATAATTGAGAAAGTACTTTACCAAATTTCTTTTAAGGAATCAAAAATCCCCTCCACCAAACTTTAAATAAGCACCTTGCTTTTGTTAGTCTTTCATTTGCAAAGAGGACCAATGATATCACGGGGTGATTTCTTGTCTTGCTTGTGAGTTGGATTTAAGTGAGGGAGAGTTGCGCAAAGTCCTCAACCTCACTCTCTCTTCCAGAATCATCAAAGTCCAGTGGCAAAACAAAAGTCAGGATGACTAGTGATGGTCTGAGATGCAGTGTATAGCCTTGGTGTTTTCAATGTCTACCCAAACTAAACACTCCACAGCACCTGCTTCAACTGCCTTCATGGCTTTTGGAACAGATTATCCTCATCCACTCACTCCACTGGGAGAAGTCTTCATGCTTGGGTTAGACAACTCCCTAACTTACCAATGGGTTTGGGGGCTGTTGGTAACCCTCAATCTGGTCTGCTTGTCTGCTGACATGGTTTGCTAGGGTGTGGTTACTGCTCATTTTACAGCTTCTTGAAGTAAAAGGTAAGAGTTGAGTATCAGGTAGCAAAAGTAGATGAGCAGCCCTCAAAAGGGTTCAGCAAGCCTTTACATCAGAGATACTAGCCCACCCCTCTACTACTACCTTACAACTTTAGAAAAGTCACTTAAACATTCTGGGCCTCAATTTCCTCACCTGTAAAATGGGGGACTATCAGAAGACTTCTACCATTCTTTTGAATTGTAAATCTATGAAACTTTGAGTTTTGGTGTCTAACTTTTTTGGGGAGGAGCTATTAGGATGTACATAGTATAATAGAAATAATATCTGAGTTGTGTTAAAAAGACCTGAATTCGAAGATCTGACATTTGCTACTTTTGTCACCTTGGCCAAGTCACTTCACCTTTGTTTTTTGGGTGGAATTTTAATTTATTTTATTTTTAAATTTATGGGATAAAATAAGCATTTCCATAACATAGCATAACGAAAATGGTATTGCACATGAAACTGCAAATCTGTTCTGTACAAGTTGTTATTCCACTTAAATACTTAATAAAACTATTTATCCACTTAAATATTCCACTTAAATACATAATAAAACTATTATGTACATATTTTTCTTTCCTCCATCCCCATGCTAAAGATGGCTACCTTTAGACATACACAGACACACACACCACACACCTTTTATGTATGTGTGTATATGCACACTCACACATATATATATATAAAATTATTCTATGCATACATCTATTTATCAGTTCTTTCTCTAGGTATAGATAGCTTCTTCTTTCAAATGTTCTTTGTAGTTAATTTCAGTATTTATAATAGTCAAAATGACTTAGTCACTCAAAGTTGTTCTTCAAATGATATTCCTATTACTATATACAGTGTTCTCTTGGTTCTGCTTATTTTACTCTTCATCGTTTTATGCAAGTCTTTCCTTGTTTTTCCTCAGATCATTGAGCTCACCATTTCTTATATCTTAATCCACCTTTCTTAGCCTCAGGTTCCTCATCTTTGAATTGGAGGTGATAAGGCTTCAGTTAAATACTTTAGTCCTTTTAGAATCTGTAATTCCATTGCTGTTTCATTGCTGTACAAATTTAAACCCATCTGTAACTTCATAAAATATTTTTAGAATGGCTATGGTTGAAAAATTCATTGCCTTGCAACCAAACTGGTGTTAAGATTCTCTTAATCTACCTTGGTGTTCAGATGACAAGCATACAACAAACCATAAAGACCATACTCAAAGGCTTTATACTTTAAAGAGACCTGAAAGAACTTGTGTCTTGCGGTAAGAGTCAGGATCACTTTTCATACAACAATAAGGCATTGAAGGATATTAATGGAATAAATATAACAATTATTGTTATGTAATCAGTCCCTTGTATTACCTTTGGGTATATGTCCCTAGATCTGTGTTTATATTTGCTCAAATTTGTTTTCTGAATTTCATTTTCCAATTTATAGAAGTGTAAAAGAATGATTCATTTAAAGTGGTAAATCAGGATACAAAGCAGGAAAGTACTCAGCACTCATTTTTCAAAGTCATCCTGCTTCTATAGCCTTTGTGAAAAACCATTGATCATGATCCACCCTTGTCTTGGACTTCTACTATTAATCTAAGGTCCAAAAGTAGGAGAGCTAGAAAAAGTAGTTTAATTACCTGATTCTCAGATGACCACAAAAATCCTGCAGCTGTATGTCTGACTCATTGATGCTTCTCACCATAAGCATGACTTAATCTTCAGCCTGCCTATACGACATCTGGGTAAAAAGGGGTATCTTCTCTATGAGCTGGCAGGGCTTGACTATATCACACTGAAGTTGGTTATACCTATCTAGAGAGAAGCTTGAGGTAGAAGGGGATACCAAAAAGGAAAAAAGTACTCACCCCCTCCCCTGGCACCCAGCTTGGGAATGTAGGTATTTTGGGCTATGTCCAGCCATACCTATTTTCTTCTAACAAAAGAATTTCTACTTTCTAGTCACTGTCCTAAACCACACCCTTGCAGAGAGATTCTTCCACTTCTATGTGATGGGTATATGGAAGGGACAAATGAGGTCACATGTCTTATCACAGGAAACAAAATGGAACTCTCACTTGTTTTTTAAGCCTATAGTAAAAAGCAAGAATTAATAATAAGGAAAATAACAACAACAACAGCAGTAATAATAGCAAGTAATTCTTATATAGTGCCTACTATATGCCATGCACTGTACTAATTATGTTATGTGCTATATTATATGTTATATATATATGTTATATTTATGTTATATATATGTTTATAATTATTTAGTTCTGGCTTTAGGGAAGCTTATTCAAAAACTAATAAATAAAATTCATATGATTTTTTTTTTTTACAATTTGACTCAGCCCCCAGCCAGGAGAAAATCTAATACTTTTGAACGAGGGCTCAAACCCTAGTACTTTCGGTTTCACTGCAAATCAATATCTAAGCACTGATCCTCTCCTAATCTCATACTCCCTTGGTTCACAAATAATGCAATACACATGTCAAAGCCATTGGATTTATCTTGCAAAAAAAATTCAAATTATTTAGACAAAACTTTGAAAAGTAGTAGCCTTATACAACAGAATAAGCTTTAAAAATACATTTTGTCCCACTTTGACAAAGAAGAGGGGGGAAGGAAAAAATCTCATACCTATTTTCCAAAATTGAAAATGACCCACCACCAGTCAAATTCTATTTATGGAAAGTGGTAACAACTGCAATGTTCAGCATTCTGACCTATACGCTGCTGTATCTAGAGCCCACAGGTGCCTCATGTAGTAGTTGTACATGTGTTGCATCTCAAAACCCCACAGGTGCCTCAACAATCAACTTTCCAGTCTCTAGTTTCCTGTTTTAGTGTTCATTCCATTTCATTGCTTGCTGAAAATGCGTACTGCTTTTACCTCAACTAACCATTTCTGATGTTTTACCTACTCTACTCAAAAAGTCCTGGTTCTGAGGAAATGCATCCCGCTCTGGCTCTCCCACTCTTACTCCTGGCTCAGAGCTTGGAAAGTAGTCTCAGTCTCTTCTAAGGAGCAAAAAGAAAACTGCTGTCTGTCCACAACTCTGTCTTCCTGACATCCATACAGCCAGGCTCTGAATATTTCTCCCAGACTATAGAGTTCTACCACAAAACCAAGTTATGAGGTCTTAAGTCTAGCACTGGCAAGAGTGATAAAAATAATTCCTTGCATTGGTACAGTACTATTTCACCGTTTAAAATAAGTTTTTACTGATGTCTTATTTTTCTAGATCACCATGACTTGCCCGAATATCTGTTTCACCTCCTGGAGAGCCATCTTATACTATAATTGGAGTTTTTAAAGACAAAACCTTAAAAAGAAGAGGAAAAAAATCCAAAGAACTGATCAATACATTGAAAAAGTCTGACTAAAGGTGTAATGTGCAAAACTCATGGATCTTTATCCTTTGTAAAAGAGTGAATTATTAATATCTTCTCCTATCTCTACCTTTGAGACATGATTGATCTTTATAATTTTATAATATTCACTTTTGATTGTGTGTGTGGTTATTCTTTCTTTTTGCTTTGGTGTAGTCATTGTGTATAATTTTTCTTCCTTCTACTTACTTCACTCTGTATCAGTTCATATGGATCTTCCCATGCTTCTCTGTATTCATCACTTCTTATAGTATAGTAATATTCAATTACATTTATTTACCACAATGAGTTTAGTGATTCCACAATTGGTGGGCATCTACTTTGTTTCCAAATTCTTGCTGTCATAGAAAGTGCTGCTATAAATGTTTTGGCATATATTGGGATTTTCTTCTTATAAATAGCCTTATTCCGGTACAATCCCAGTAATGGAATCTCTGGGTCAAAGGGTATAGACATTTTAATCACTTTATTTGCATATCACCAAGTTGCTTTCCAAAACATTTGTACAGATTCAGAGATCCATCAAACATGGGTCAGTGTCCCTATCTTCACATAGTCTCTCCAGTAGTGATTATTGACATCTTTTGACATCTTTACCCATTTTTAATGTGTGAGGTTAAACTTTTTGGTTGTTTAGAGTTTAATTTCTCTTATTATTAGTGATTTGGATCACTCTTTCCCTTGATTGCTAATAGATTGCAATTCTTCTTTTGAGAACTTTTTGTTCATATCTTTTGACACTTTTCTATTGGAGAATGGCTTTTGAAGCATAGCAAATAATTTTGTAGCACCTCATTTTTATTTTCTGTATGTCTTTGTTTTCATATGTGTTTCTTATAATCAAAAGATTATATGATTTGGTTTTCTTATCCAACCTGTCACTCTTTTTCATTTTATTGGATCACTTAATCATTAACATTGGTGGTTTTGAGAGTAAGGTGATATTTTTCTCTAATTTTTTTTTCTTACGAATTAGGATTTCTTTCTCCCTTCCTCTGTAAACATAGTCCTCTGTCTTTTGAGACATTTTCAGCTTAATTTTTTTAAAGGCATGGGACAGCTAGATAGTACAATAGGTAAAATACTGGGTCTCTTTGTGAGTTCAAATCTTGCCTCAGCCACTTACTAGCTGTGTGAACTTGCGCAATCCACCTAACCTCATTTGCCTCAGTTTCTCATTTGTAAAATGAGCTGAAGAAGGAAATGACAAACTATTCCAGCATCTTTGCCAAGAAAACCCCAATTAGATCATGAAGAGTCAGAAACAACTGGAAAATGACTCAATAACAAAAAATTTAAGGTAACCCTATTGCTACTGATTCTCTTCACCCTCAACCTCTCCCTTTGTCACTTCTTTCCTTGGCTTTGAGGTTTTGCTGATTAGTTCTTTTTTCTTACCTGCTTCTATCTAGCTTTTTATTTCTTCCTCTCTAATTTTCCCATTGCTGTTGAGTAGTCTGACTTTCCTTTATTTTTTTTAAAACATTTTTGGTGTTTTTTAATTAGCATTTGCTATGCCATTTTTTTACAAAAGATCTCTTTCCCTTCTTTTTTTCATTATTTATCGTCTCTTTCTGTATACTTTACATTTTTATTCTTTAAATCACACCCCTTATATTTATTCAGTCCTTTATTTTCTATATCTCTCATGAAATTAGAACTTTTCAGGCCCCTATTTTAAGTTCTCTCTTCTAAGTAGTTTCTTTTATTATTTTGTATAATTTATCCCTTCCTCCTCTTTTTTCACATGTCACTCTTAGAAATTCACAATAACCTGTAGGTGATAGGATATTGTCCCATGGTAGGGATTTTCCTATGTCCATGATTTTGTGCTTCACTTTTTACTTTGTCCTTCCCTTGGTCATCAGTTTGATTGTTTCTTCCAGTGAGGCGAATCCTGCCAACATATCTACTTTATTGATCACTCAAGAGTATTTATTTGCCACATTGCTTTTTAAGTAATAGTTTTCCAAGGGAATTTTAGTTATATGCTCAATTTATTGATCCTTAATTTGGGGTAGGAGAATGAAATCTTGCTCTAGAGTCAGAGAAGCTGTCTTCAAATCCTGTCTCCTATTTTTCCCACAAAATAAAACAAAACAATTCTTTATTACCTTTGGTGTCATGCAATGTGTGTGAAAGTTGGATCCCTTGTCCCTTGGGGCAGCTAGGTGGCTCAGTGGATAGAGCACTGGCCTCTAAAGTCAGGAGGACCTAAGTTCAAATCTGGCCTCAGACCAAACACTTCAAACTTACTAGCTGTGTGACCCTGGTCAAGTCTCTTAACCCCAACTGCCTAAACAAAAAAAAAGAAGAAGAAAGTTGGATCCCACCCTAGGCCTCCCAGGCCTTCAGTCCTAGGCCACAAAGTCTCCTCTCTGTGTGAAGTATCTATCTTTCTATCTCTTCTGTCCCATTCCTATTTCAAGATTAGGTTCCTCTTTGGGGGACAATAAGGACATTCTCCTCAGAGCAGCTGCTACCTCAGTGACTGGAGAAAATGTTCCTACCAAAAGGAAGAGCCATGTCTATCTCAATGACTCCATGTATAAGAGATCTGAGAAGTTATGAGCTACATCGACCTGTCTACAGGGGCATGGATGTTTAATACAGTGTCACTACTTTTAAGATTTACAAAGTGTTTTCCTCACAACATCCTTGTAATAAGTATCCCTATTTTGCAGGGGGAGAAGGTGAAACTCATTGATGATAACTGATTTATTTAAGATCAGACAACTATTAAGCATTAGAAACTGCACTCAATCTCAGTTTATTTTCTTTCTCTCTCTCTCTAACTTTAGTGGTCTATACACTATGTCAGAGACTCTTAACCTTTTTGTGTGTGTTTTGTTGGGAGTCTCCCTTCTGGGAGTCTACTAAAGCTTATGGACCCCTTCTCAGAATAACATTTTAAAATGCATGACATAAAAGACATAGGATTTCTGAGACCCCAGAGTTCAGGGACTCCAGGCTAAAAATCTATGCACAGCACCTTACTGCCTCACAGTAACAAGAAATGGTCGGATATACCTCTTTGATCCTGAATAAGAGACAAATTAACTGGCCAATAAATTATTCCAACTTTGTGCCTGGAACAAGGGACTCTAAGTTTTAATCATTAAATTAGCATGAAACTGCTAACATGAACACACACACTCACACAGAAACACAAGTGTAAATGCACATATATGCATCAAAGATAAACAGTGAGAGAGAGGGAGAGAAAAGGCAAGACATAAACTAGTGGTCAGTTCTCAGAAGCAGATAATAGTTTAAGGTAAATAAAGTGAAATCTTTTGGTTCCATAAAAACCACTCAGCTCACTAATACATAATTGGAGAAGATTTTTGGCTAAAAGATCCAAAAGGAATGCTTAGGACCTTCTGAGATTCCCTATCATTTACCAAATGAATAAGCAGTGGCATGTGGCCAGGAAACATACCCTCAGGGATCCATTAAAGTCCTGAACCCCAGTAGACAAACCAATGATAGTAATGTCATCCCAGCTAAGGGGATATTTCTTTCTGAGCTGAGCTGAGCACAAATTCAAGGGGGTAAGGGCTTCTGTAGGACTAATGGAAACAATTTTTCCAGGAACAGGGCACTGATTAATTCCTTCCCAAACTCCAATAAGGTATTGAAGGCTCTGTATTAGATCCTCTATCACTTCATCTACTCTATTTCCCACTCTGATTTTCCCCAAAACATTGGCATAGTCCAAGCTCCTAGACTCAAAAATCTCTGCTTACTGCCTGATTGAGGGGTCTGGCATAGAGGAAATCAAACTAGATAAGCAGGTTATAGATAGGTTATTATAGGTAAGAGGAGGCTAAAAGGTGGGACCACTGATTCCCTAGGATTATTCCTGAGGTCAGAATGTACCCAGAATACACAGCTTCCTATACATGACCACAGCAGTTATCAAAGAGATGAACAGCCCCTGTTTCCTTGGTTCTGCACATTTCACCATTCATTATTTCATACCAGTCTTTCCAAGTTGTTCTAAAATAAGCTTGTTCATCATTACAGCAGTACTCCATCACAATCATATGCCACAACTTGTTTAGCCATTCCTCGGTTGATGGGCATCCCCTTAATTTCTAGTTCTTTACCACCACAAAGAAAGCAGAACACATAGGTTCTTTTCCTTTTTCCCTGATGACCTTAGCAAACAGACTTAATAGTGATATTGCTGGGTCAAAGGGTATATAAAGTTTTATAACTCTGCAGACATAATACCAGATTGTTCTCCAAAGTAGTTGGACCAGGTCACACTTCCACCAAAAGTGAATTAGTGTCCCGATTTTTCCACATCCCCTCCAACATTTGTTATTTTCCAATTCTATCATTTCAGCCAATCTGATAGGTATGAGATGATATCTCAAACTTATTTTAATTTGCATATCTCTGATCAAAAATGTTCTAGAGCATTTTTCATATTATATATATGTAGCTTTTATTTCTTCATAAAAAAACTGCCTGTTCATATCCTTTTGACCAATGATCAATTGGAGAATGACTAGTATTCTTACAAATTCAACAAACTTTATATATATTTGAGATATGAGGCCTTTATCTGAGAAATTGTCTATAAAATTTTTCTCCCAATTTTCTGTTTTTAGGCAGATGTTTCTCATTATTTTAAGGAAAAATCCATTTATACTCATGTATTCGAGTATTTTTAATAGGAATGAGTGTTGTATTTTGTCAAAAGATTTTTTTTGTATCTATTGATATAATTATATGATTTCTGTTACTTTTGTTATTAATATAATCGATCACGTTAATAGTTTTCCTTTTGTTAAACCATCTCTGCATTCTTGGTAGAAATCCCACTGGTTGCAATAGATAATCTTTGTGACTTTTTGGTGCAGAAACCTAGGTAGTATTTTATTTAGGATTTTTGCATCCATATTCATTAGTGAAATTGGTTTATAATTATATAAATTATTCTTATGGAAAAACTTGCTTCTATAACATAATTTCATCCAATGTTAAATTTTCACCTCACTAGTGAGTGATATTAGGTGGTGCTTGATAGTATATATGTAAGGACTGGTCAAAAAATTAGGTTGGCTGTCATAAAGGATTTGTAACTTTCACTTCACCTCTTTTTTTTTGGTTTTTGCTCCTTTTGGTGAGGCAACTGGGGTTAGGTGACTTGCCCAGGGTTACACAACTAGTAAGTTTCAAGTGTCTGAGGCCGGATTTGAACTCAGGTCCTCTTGACTCTAAGGTCAGAGCTCTATCCATTGTGCCACCTAGCTACCCCTCACTTCACCTCTTTGTCTCATTTTCCAGATACATGAACTGAAATTCTTGGATTAAATGATCTATAAAGATTGCTCTTAGCTTTAAAAATTCTATAGACCTATTACTTTAAATTTCAAAGTGCTTTTTTAAATTTATGCTAGCATTTTTCTTTTTAAAATCTTTGTGAATCTTGATTTTGCCATCTATCC